>NW_027505956.1:0-54673 GCF_021521415.1 Bidens hawaiensis | reverse complement strand
GGAGTATATTTTTGTCACATATTATGTTTTAATAAAATGAAATATGTGTACCATTCGTTATGGGAGTGTAAAACTAATATGCAAAATTTAACTTGCATAGCATAATAGAAGTTGAAACATTTAGAATGAAATTTGAATTTGTTACTTTTGATGCAAAATTTGAAGTATGACTAACTTATTCTATTTCGTGGATTTGTTTTAGGAAGTAGTACTTTTGATATATTTAGAACGAAATTTGAATTTGTAATACTATGAACGCTAAGTTGATATTTTATAACAAAAATAAAAATAATAACATACTTGTAAAGTATAATTTTAATAATGTCTAAATTTAACATAATCCGAATTATAATTTTTTGTAATTACTAAGATACAGTTATAGTAAATATAATATTGGAAAATCAGTTGGATATACAAACATGTCGGAACGAATGTCAGAACGAATAAAAATTAATGTGTTAGTTAAACATATATATTCCAAATAAAAATACAGTTTATATATAAACAAGAGAGCTTCATCAAATAAAAATACGGTTTAAATAGGAAAATTGTTGATATATATTCCGTGTAAATGTTAGTCAAACAATTATTATGGACATTAATTAGAAATTCAAAATTGAATCATATACCAAAAATGTAAATAAATACCATAGACAAATTCGAGACCTTCATTTACTTATTTATGTAAAGTAGTCAACTTATTATTATGTATCGATTATGGACCATTAATTTTAGAGAACTTATTATTATGTAAATTATGTATAATTAATTTTAAATTAAGTTTTTATGATATACCAATACTATATACAATTATGGTAAAATCATATTAACTTTAACTTGCGTGAAATGATTTTAAATTAATTTATAATTCGTTAAGATTTAAATTTTTATATAAAAGTGAATACAATAATTATATTATAAATAGTAGTAACAAAGTACTATATATATGTAAATGTTATTTTATAATTAGCTTTGATATGGTCAAATAGTAAATGAGGAAAAAAATGAAGTTAATTTGTAAAATCGGTATCTTTATAAATTAAGGAAAGTCAATGTGTATAAAATGTGATAATGAAATAAATTGTATTAAACAACCAAATTAGGAAATACTTAATTGAGGAAAGTCAATGTATATAAAATGTTAATTCGGTTATTTAAACAAATTAGAAAAGTTAAACTAAATAAATTGTATTAATGGAATACTTAATTGTGTCATTTATTAACGCGGCGGAAAACAAATATACATCAAGGTATACATTAATATTTAATTTTAACTAAAATTTATGAAATTGAAATACATGAATATTCAAAAAAGTAAATATACATGAATATATAATAAAAATGCATCTTATAAAGTCTTACTCAATCGTGAAATTATATTATATGAGTCGGACAATAACTTGAAATAATAAAATAGAAAATTAATATTGATATTATGGATTGTTGAATTATAATTAATAACCGGAAAATTTAAAAGGTGTTACCGGAAAAACGAAATTGTGAGAATAACTTGAAATAATAAAATAGAAAATTAATATTGATATTATGGATTGTTGAATTATAATTAATAAACGGAAAATTTTAAAGGTGTTACCGGAAAAACAAAATTGTGAGAATGACCATGGTATCTCGGATTTTTTTGTAGAATTTCAAGAGAATTGAGCTTGTATCAGTCTTGGCATTGATCTGAAATTATAAAGTAGAATATTAATGTTGATATTATGGAACATTTGATATTTAGTTTATAACCGGAAAATTTGAATGTTTTACTGAAAAATAACAAATAATGATAATAATCATGGTATCTCCGATTTTTATTAACAAAGTAAAATGAAATCTTGCGTAAATCAATCGGGTAAATCACCTTTCGTTTCAAAATTGATACTATGGAAGATTATAATTACAATTTATAACCGGATAATTTAAATGTAGCTTACTGGAAAATTGAAATAATGATACCGTCGATGGATGAACCGAATTTTCATCTAGATACTAGATTAACAACATGTCAAACAAAAAAACACGAATAATAAAAAACTTCAAACAAATATAAAACAATAATTGTTATAGGTATAACATATAACCGGAAAAACTTACCAACAATACTTACCGGAAAAACGTAAATACGTCCCAAATATTATAGACATCGCAATTTTTGATTTACAACCTAAACTGATTTTAATAAAATTAGTTAAAAATGAAAATAAACATAAAAAGATTAGAGGAAACAATAACCGGAATAACATATAATGTTGACGGAAATACATATATCAACAATCGGAAGTTTAATATATAATAGAATATTAACGGAAAACGATTAATAAAAATCTAGATTTGGATTAGCCAGAATATGGGAGAGGATTAAAGGAGATCCGGCTAATAGAGAAAGAGAGAAATTAATGTTTAGGGTAAAAAATGGTGAAGTGTTAAGGTTTAAATATAGGATAGTGAATGAGTTGCATTAGTATGAAAAGCAATTGGTGATATGACATTGATGTGCCATTGATGTGGAGGGCTAGAATGTTGACAAGTGGAAATTCAATCTTGCTTAAATAGTATGTATAGATTGGGTGGGTTAGGATGTCAATGGGAATTGTCTAAGTGTCCATATTTCCTTTTTTATTTGTCCCGCTTCAAGTGTCCACTTTTAAAATTTACTAGCCAAATTCCAAGTTTACCCTTACCCTTTGACATAGAAAACAAATATAGGTGCGCCACATACTAGAAGAGAACAAGACAAAAAAATCCATCTTTCATATTTGAACAAGTATATACATTTTGTTATCAGATGAATTCACACACAAACTTTAAAACAAGACAAAGGATTTTCCATCTTCAATTTCTCTTTACATGCATGTGGTGTACAAGACAAAAGACTTTCCATCCTTTCCTTTGCTTCTTCATTTTCATTTTCATTCTCTAGTGAGCTAAATGTGAGGCTACTTCATCAATTACATTGTTATCACACTCGATTTACAAAGGTAACTTTCCTTGATGTTCCATTTTACCTTTACCAATATGTGGTGTTTGATAATGGTTGCTACCATGCACCTTCATGATTTCTTTCATACATGTTTGTTGAGTCAAAAAGACATTGTTATGCTCATGGGATAACATCGTTTCAAAAGAGGTTTGGACTGCATGAACCAATTAATCTATTGATCCTAAAACCTCTTGTTCTTGAAGTGATTGAATCGCACGAAAAACCCAAGATCTAACATATTTAAATCTGGGCTATCTGGAGGTTGAAAATGAAGTTGAATATCAAACCATCTCAAGATGCTTCTTGAATAAATTGTTCATCGTCAATATCACACCCCCATCATAGGCCTGGGCGTGCGACCAACAGTTGGTATCACATTTGTAAATAAATCAGAGTTTGCGGATTAAAGCGGAAAATGCATTTGCGTGGATTAAAATATTATATTTACAAATTAAAACACGGGATTATAAAATACCCGTCTAGTGTTTACAAAAGATTACTTGCTTATAAAAAAACCACCATTCATATTTTAATATTAACAAAATGATCTGAGCCATCAGATCATATATCATCCACTTTGATTCTTCAAGCGTGCTAATCTTCTTTACCTGTAAAATGTTTAGAAAATACGTCAGCAACAATGCTGGTGAATAAGCTGACACATAAAATATTTTCTTTTACTTGATTACCCCTAGAGACATAACTTAGGTCCGGCCTATCGTGGCTTAGGAATAATCAAGTTTTAAAACAAAATAAAGTTATAAACTTAAGTTCTACACAAACCACTCAGCAAACATCGCAACGTTCGACATTACTTAGGTACCATCAATATACACATGATCACCCTCACTCGGACCTAACTTAGGTCCGGCCTATCGTGGAGGAGGCTCATGACCAGGTGTGGCGTGGTGTGCCTACCGAAGTTTTACCACATATGTAAGGATCCAAACAAACATACACGATAGCCTGAGGGCTAGCGATTACTTTTGTTTATAATGTTTTAAAGATATGCAATCTCTAAAAGATAAGCTTTGACTCAATCTCTATGCAATCTCATGTAATTTATTTAATTTATTTGACTCAATTAAACAAGTTTATAAAGTTGGGTGTATTCACCTTTCTTGAAAAGATCAACTTCAATACACTGATCGGTTCTTCCTTTCTTTGCTTTCTCGCACATATAGTACGAGTATAACATTTTATTAGTACCATATATTTTATCCGGCTTAAGACCTTTAGTCTCTTTTATATAATATTTACCTCGATTATATTTTCTTTTAAACCTTTAGTTTAAATACTCTTTCTTTTCTTTTACAAGTTAAACCTCTAGTTATACTTGTTTTACTTTTCTTTGAACACTACGTTTCTTCTTCTTGAAGAAACGTATACTTTTACTTTACTTTTTATTTAAGAAAAATAATAAACTTAAATAATATTACTAACAATAATTATATTGCTTTTATCTCTTTCTTTAACATTTCTTTGTTATGTTTTCTTTTGTTTATTTTCGAGGTATCGAGTATATCCTCGACTTAGCGTTTTAAGCCTTGATATTTTATTATTATTTTATTCGGGCATTACGCCTACCTTGCTTGGCTTATATTAACCCTAGAAACTTGGGAAGCACTTCGACGCGTTATTGTTTCTCGAACTTCCTTGATCAACCCCTTCTTCGACATGTAAACCAATGCACGCCAATCTTGATCTTTGTTAACACGTACTTCGGGGCGGGTGTCGACTCGTCTCCTTGATGGCACAACTTCAAGATAATGTCGTTGGTACTTCGGGGTGTTGTTGGTTTAATGGCACTAAAAACGAGGTACGTTGTGGCATGTTTTACGAGATTATTTCTAGAGAGAGATTATTTTAGAGTGAGAAAGAGCTGCTGTGGATTTGGTGTGAGAAGTGAGATGCTTGAACCTGCAATTTATAGACAAATCTGGGGACCCATCGTGATACGCGATGTTCCTTTGATTAATCCGTCGCGTATCGCGACGTGGTGACATGTAGCGGAGGTTATGCCACATGTGGACACGTGGTGGGACACATGCCCTCCTGTCAGACCACGTCATCGCGATTCGCGATGACGTTGGGTCCAAGCCGTCGCGTATCGCGATTGGCAACAAAAACAGAATTTTCATTTTCAACCTTGGAGTTTAGAACTTATCATTTTTGGTCCTTTTTCTTTGAAACTCGGCACTTTTGGTCCGAAAATTTCATGATGTTACATCCTCCCCACCTTGGAATAAATCTCGTCCTCAAGATTTGCTTCTTTAGAACAAGTGAAGATACTTTTTCTTCATTTCGGATTCGATTTCCTAAGTGTATCCGGGGCCTCGTCGTGAGTCCCACTTTACTTTGATAATTTTCAAGGTTCATCTCTTTAGTTTCTTTGTTTTCAAATCTTTGATTTGTATTGGTCTTTCTATGAATTTTAGGTTTTCATTTATTTCAACGTCTTTTATAGGCATAGATAAAGATTCATCGGCTCGACATTTTCTTATATTAGAGACGTGGAATACATCGTGTATCCCGTTCATGTCTTCAGGTAGTCGCAAACGGTATACGACGGTACCAATTCATTCTAGTATTTTAATAGGTCATACAAAACGAGGACTTAGCTTTCCGAAGCGAACAACGCCTTTTCCGTGGCGAAACTTTTAATAGAACTTTATCTCCTACATTGAATTCCAGTGGCTTACGACGAACATCGACATAACTCTTTTGGAGGTCACACGCCGTCTTAAGTCGTTCACGGATTTGCAAAACCTTATCGGTGGCATCTTGGACTATCTCGGGTCTAGAAAATTGATTATCTGCAGTTTCAGACCATTATACCGGCGTTCTACATTTTCGGCCATATAACGCTTTGAACGGTGCGGCTTGAATACTTGTGTGATAGCTATTATTATATGAGAATTCCATTAGGGGAAGATGGTCGTTCCAACTTCCGCCTAAGTCAATCACACAAGCGCGGAGCATATCTTCAAGTGTTTGAATTGTCCTTCACTTTCCCCATCGGTTTAAGGTTGATAGGCGGTGCTAAGGTTTAACTTTGTGCCTAGCTTGTTGGAAGCTTTTCCAGAAATGAGACGTAAAGCGACTGTCTCGATCAGAGATGATAGATAGAGGCACTTCATGCAAAGAAACAATGCTGTTTGTTGAGTCAAAGATTTGACATGATATGACTTAAGAGAGATTGGAATCTTCTCAACACTCCTCAGATATGGTTAAGTATACAAACCAAGCACACTTGGACCTCCTAGCAAGGTTTTAATTGTCATAGCAAGGTATTTTGCCTTTCGGGAAAGGTTATCTTCTTGAAGTCTTCTTTAGTGTCAATCCGAGCAGGGTTCACTATGTCTAGCAAGAATGTTCTTCAAAGCCAGGAAAGGTTTGCTTCCTAGCAAACCCTTGACTAAACCAAGCTTATGAAGCTAAGTATTTGGAAGATCTAGCAAGGTTTCATTAATAAACAGTAGTCCGAGCATGCTTGAAGAAAGTTGATCAAGAAATACTCTAAGTACTTTCTCTAGTAAGGTTCAACCCCAAGCAAGCTACAGTGCTACCAGCACAGTTCAAATAGTGTTACTAGCACGCTTGGGTTTGCATAATAAGTTATCTATTGACAAAGGGTTGAAGGGATTCATGAAGAACAATTTTGCTCGTTAGATCATATCAGGCAAAGTTTGCTATGGTCAAAGAGATTGATGTCTGCTAGGTGAGTATTTTCTAAGGAAAATACTCTAAGTAAAATCTACCTGGAGAATTGTTTACCAGCACACTTCAAGGTTACCAGGTCTACTCGAAGAAGACAAAAGGCACAAAGCCTACCCGGAAGACCTGTTTTTACACTTAGTATGTTTTTGAATATGCAATATGATTATGTACCAATCATTAGGGTTTCTAGAAGGAATGACAGTTGTCAGGTGGTGGCAGGCCTATAAATAGAATAATTTAGGGCACGCCTACCACGGATTTGCCACTTTATACTTTTCAGACCTACCGAATATTCTTGTGTGAGTGTGACGGCTGTGCTAGATTAGTACGAAAATACATTCCTTACAAGAAACCATAATCGATTTACATTTGTATGAAAACCTTCTATAAATGGAAATCTTTTGAGTGATTGTTAGTGTTTGTTACATTTAATATCTTTAAGCAACAAATAGTGTTTGTTTGTGATTCCACCGTGAACAAATCTCTATTCTTACCTTACATAGAAACGTCACCAAACTTCTTGTCGACACATTTATTGTGTGGGTTGTGACATTTATTGTGAGTTTGAGTGATCAATTCGGGACCGAAAAGTGGTATCAAAGCTTGTTTGTTGTTGTTTAAGTGAAGAATCATTTCTTATTGTTGATTATTTGAAGATGAAGAATGATGTGAGCTGAGTACTGTTCCATTGGATCCTAAAGTCAGCGACTCTATTCTTCCTTCATTCTTCCAGATCGGAAATATTGGGTTTCTTCTTTTACGTGTTTTACTTACAGTTTGAATTTTTATTATTAAATCTTGCTCCAATCAAACCAGATACATCAGATCTGAAAAGTTCTCTCTCAGATTTGGATGTTTTTCAAATTTGATTTTTGACTTTGTTTTAATTCTTCTGTTTTTCATTAAAACCAGTTTACAAAATACCAAAAATATGTCTGGTTTTGAAGAGCAAGAGGTATCCACTAACAAAATTCCGAGGTTATATGGACAGGAAAAATTCATCAAGTGGAAATTGTTGTTTGAGGTTGTTGTGTGTTACAATGACGTGGATATGTGGAACTCCATTAAAAATGGACCATATACTCCTGAAGGTGCAAATCCTAACCAAGCCGTGGGTGATAGGATGAGGAAAATTAATGACAGAGCCCTTGCAATGATCAAGCTATGCCTGCCTTGGGATATTTTGACCAAGGTTGCACATCATACCACAACAAAGGCTATGTATGATGCAATACTTGAGATGTTTGAAGGCAATACAGAGTTGAAGAACATCAAGAAGCAAAGACTGAAGCAACAACTTGAGAGGTTCAAATATAAAGAAGGGGAGAGATTGATATCAATTCTTGATAGGTTTTTAGCCATTGTAAATGATCATAGAACCACTGATTATGTGATGACAGATTCTAACTTGAACACTTAACTCTTATCATCAATGCCAAAAGAATGGTATACAGCTAGTATGTTCATTCTTTAGAAGCCAAACTTTGAACAACTCAAGCTGGATGATGTGATTTGCTTTCTTCAAGCTGCTGAGATAGAGATGATTGAGAATGAAATGATTAAGGAAGAAAAGCCATGTTTCCAGGTATCCAATGCACTTATTGCACATTTGGAAAACTTGTCCACCAAAAACCAACAACAAATTCCTGTCATAGAGGAACCTACTGAACATGGTGTTGATACACCGAAAGCATTTGTTGGTGGGAGTACAAGTAACCAAGGAAACCAATCAAGGTCTAATGTCCAACTCATAGATGACCATGATTCTGCATCCATGGCAAGTGGACATTTACCTTATGCTGGTGGAAAGAGTGATCAAGGGAATGAAACTCAAGCATTGCTCTCTATGTTTACTGAATCTTATAATGCATTTGTAGCCAAAAATATGATCCACACAAGTGTCATTCAAGATGATTTGGAGCAGATTGATGCTGATGACCTTGAAGACATGGACCTGAAGTGGCAGGTTGCCATGTTGGCTCTTAGAAGCAAAAGGCTGTTTAATAGGACTGGAAAGTCTCTAGTGTCCGGTCCAAATGAACGAATTGGGTTTGATAAGTCTAAGGCAATCTGCTATAATTGTCAGCAACCAGGTGACTTTGCTAGAGAATGCAACCAGCCAAGAAACTTCCAAGTGAACCAATATCAGAACCAACAACCAAGGAATCAGTTTCAATATCAGCAAAACCAGCCAAGATACAACAACAACGCCAATTTCAACAACTACCGGCAGCACCAAATGAACAATCAGCAAGTTGTGCCCCAGAATCAGAATTACAAAATAAACACCCAAAACCCTCCAAATGCTCCAAACAACCCCATCATAAACAATCAAAATCAACCCAGAAATCAAGCCTGAAATTGATGGGTTAAAGAAGATGATTGTTGAAGAAAAAGTGAAGATTACCAAGTTACAAGTTGAGAATGAATTCCTAAAGAACTTAGTGTCTACTGGAAACATTTGTGGTATTATGAACAAGATAATAGAAGAAGATAAGTGTAAAGTTGTTCTTCCATATTTCAACAACAATTATTCTCTTAAGGTTGACAAAGAGAAAAGAGAGTCATATCTAAATCAATTCAGAGAAGTTTTTCAAGATAAGGAGGAATTAATTGATAACTACAAAATGGTTAAAGTTAATGAAGATGGAGAGTTTGTTGTAAAGGAAAAAGTAAGGGATGATAAGTCAATTGGAGTGCAAGTGTCTGAGGATGACTTCAATGATGATGATTTGAACCAAGATGATCTGAGTGACTCTAGTGAAGAAATCCAAGTTGAAGAAAGAGGTAGAAGATAGAAGAAACCTGATTCAATAGACAAACTACCTAATCTACCAAAACTGACTCCCAAGATGATAAAGAACATTGAAATAATGAGAAGAGAGCATATGTCTTTTGACATATGTGAAAGGTCAAAAGTAAGCTACAATGTTGTCAGGCCACCTAGCAAAACTCTTTTGAAAAGGTTAAGTGACAAGAACAAGAAAAAGGCCATTGAAACAGTTGTAGGTGACAACTTCATTCAAGTATACCCTATTTTCTCTAGCCATGAAGTGTTAGACATTGGAGAAGTTGAAACTATGGAAGAGTATGAGAAAAGACAGTCAAGACACAAGGGAAACCTAGATGAAGAGCCTTTGAATTTGAAGAAAATCATCTTTGTGAAGAGCAAGACTGAGAGACAAGACATAAAGATAGAAGATTTAGTACCATTTTTCAATTGATTTTGATAGCTTGAAAACTCAGAAAACACTTGGGGTTAAACCACCTAGACCAAGTGAGATATTCAAAAAGGTAAATTCTCATGAAAACTTCAAAGGAAAAGCATGGTGTAAAAAGTGTGATGAATATGGTCACCATACTGATTCTTGTAATGAAAGTTTTAACTTCAAACCCTTTCATGTTCCCAACGAAACAAAGTTTGGTCAAAACTTTGAACTTACAAACAAAAGTATGATGAATATTTGGGAAAAGGGAAGATGAGTGAGAAGGAAACAATGATTAAGAATGTGCAAGAGGTTGATAACAGTATGAAGAATGTTGGGAAAGGTGAAAAGAAACCAAAGAAGAATGTGACTACTCAAACCAAAAGAACATCCTTCCTAGCAAATATGAAGCAGTTGTGAAAAGAAACATTCAACCATTGAGAATTATCCCCAATCAAGACTCAAAGTCAGTTAAGTCTAATGATTCTCAGAAATCACCAATCAATGATAAGAAAGAAAAGAAGAACGGTTTCTCAAGGAGAAAACCAACAGAATTGACTGGTGATGAAAAATTTCTACTGAAGCATGGGTTTGAACCTGATGGATTCCTGTGGAATCCAAGGGGTGAAGTTCAAGAGAAAAAGAACTTTGATGTGAGAGAATTTACTTGTGAAAAGGATTATGTGGTGCAAGAGTGCAAAAACATAATTCCTTATGTGAAAACTCCAAGTCCAACAGACAGTGGATATGAAACTGATGATTCTGATGCTTGTGAAACTGTTTATGAAGATCCGAAGCCCACTTTTTTCACAACCAATGCAGCTATTATTAAAGAAACTGATGATTTGCAAGTTGATTCAGCTTGCATTTCATTACCCAACTAATCAAATTTCTTTGATTTGTGAAGGAACCATCCACTCCATTGAATGAAGTATGGTATATGGATAGTGGGTGTTCCAGGCACATGACTTGTGACAAAAGGTCACTTGTAAACTATGAAGAGAAGTTTGAAGTTCCAGTAGCTTTTGGTAGTGATGAAAACGGTAGTAAAATTGTTGGAAAGAGAATCTTGACAAATGGAAAGGTCACATTTGACAATGTCTTCTATGTGGAAGGGTTACAGTATAACCTTTTAAGCATATCACAGATGTGTGATAAAGGTTATAAAGTTGGGTTTGATGATTCTCACTATTTCATTCTCAAACCTGATTTTGTAATCCCTCCAGATATGATCATGATGATGGTCCCAAGGAATGGCAATTTGTTTGAACTAAACATGAAGATGTTGTTTTAAGGGGTGGTACCTGTTTTGTTTCTAAAGCCACTGAAAAATGAGTCAAAATTATGGCATAGAAAGCTGTGTCATGTGAATCTGAAGAACATGAACAGACTTGTGAAGGGTTAGCATGTTATTGACCTACCTACAAGAGAGTTCAAATTGGATGATAAGTGTATCTCATGTCAAAAGGGAAAGCAACACAAATCTTCTCACAAGAAAAAACTCATCAACTCAATTGATCAAGTGCTTGAGATGCTTCACATGGATCTTTTTGGTCATGTAAGTGATCCAAGTATAGGCAAGAAAAGATACTGTCTTGTGATCATTGATGACTACTCAAGATACACTTGGGTTTATTTCCTAAGTACAAAAGATGAGACTGCTGAGTTGATTAAGAGTTGTGTAACCAGGATTAAGAATCAACTGGATGCAAGGGTAAAGATAATGAGAAGTGACAATGGTACAGAGTTCAAGAATGGAGTAATGGAAGAGTTTTGTACTAGAAAAAGGAATTCTTCAACAATTCTCTACTCTTAGAACTCCAAAACAAAATGGGGTTGCAGAAAGAAGAAACAACACACTTATAGAAGCTGCAAGAACCATGCTTGTTTATGCTTTTCTGCCTGTTACCTTTTGGGTAGAGGCAATTAAAACACCCTGTTATGTTCAGAATATAGTGCTTCTCAACAAAAGTCAAGAAAAAACTCCCTATGAGATCTTGTTTAAAAGAAAACCCTACATCAAGTTTCTCAAGCCATTTGGATGCAAATGTTTATTCTTGAACACCAAGGATTATCTCAACAAGTTTCAAGCAAAATCCTTGGACTGCTTCTTTGTTGGTTACTCTACACACTCAAAAGCCTACAGAGTATATGTGAAAGATCATTTGAGTGTGATTGAATCATCTGATATTGTGTTCAATGAAAATCAATTCAATACAGTTGATGGTGCTGCATGGCTGTTTGACCTTGAAAAGCTAATCAAGTCCTTCAAGATTTATCCTGAGAACTTTGATGAAGCTATGTATAAGACAAGTGTGATTATAGAAGAATATTCAAATAAACTTGATTTGGACAAGCTGTGGTCAAATGTTGCTGAAAAAGGACCATAACAAAATTTCATTAACCATCCTTCAATTGTTGGAAATGAAGAAGTTCCAGATCAAGTTCAAGATCAGAATAGTGAACAAGTAGATCCAGATAATCAAGAAAATCAGGATAATAATGTTCTGAATGAAGCGGATCCTGATAACATTGAAGAAGCAAGAAGAAATGCAAGATTTGAGGACTTGTTTCAAAATTTGAATTTTGGAAACAATGGTGCATCTACCTCTTAACTGAACAATGTAGAAGCACCAGAGTTTCATGATGCAACAACTGATTTGATCATTGATGAACCTGATCTCAATGACACAAATCTTGATACTACTGTATCTACTGATGTGATTGTTCAATCCTCTTATGTTGAAAAGAATCATCCTTCTGAAAATATCATAGGAAATATTTATGAAAGAGTAACAAGAAGTGCATATGAATCTGCAAACAGAACCTAAGAACATTGTTCAAGCATTAAAGGACAACAGTTTGGTAGAGGCTATGCAATAGGAGTTGTCTCAATTCAGAGATCTGCAAGTGTGGGAACTTGTAGACAAGCCAAGAAACAGATATGCAACTGGGACCAAATGGGTTTTCAGAAATAAAAGGGATAAAAGAGGTATTGTGATTGAGAACAAAGCCAGACTTGTTGCATTGGGATGCCTGCAAGAAGAAGGGATTGACTTTGAGGAAGTCTTTGCACCAGTTGCAAGACTTGAAGCAATAAGAATTTTCTTGGCTTATACTTCCTTAAAGAATATAAGGGTATTCCAATTTGATGTCAAATCAGCATTCCTGAATGGAAAAATAGAAGAGGAGGTGTATGTAACTCAGCCACCAGGATTTGAGGACCCTGATTATCCTAACGGGGTGTATAAGTTAAACAAAGCCTTGTATGAACTGCATCAAGCTCCAAGAGCTTGGTATGATGAGTTATCAAATCATCTACTTGAACATGGTTTCCAATGAGGAGCTATTGACAAGACCCTCTTTTACAAAAAAGAAAGGAAGAGATTTGCTTTTGCTGCAAGTTTATGTTGATGATATTTTTTTTCGGTCAACAAATGAACAGATGTGCATGGAGTTTGAAGAGGTGATGAATTCCAAGTACAATATGAGCTCAATGGGAGAAATTTACTTCTTTCTTGGATTGCAAGTTCAACAGAAGACTGATGGAATTTTCATATACCAGTCTAAGTATGTGCAGGACATTTTAGACAAATTTAAGTGTAATGATCTTAAAATTGCTTCAACTCCTATGGATACAAAAGAGAAGATGGTAGCAGATGAAAATGGGGGAGCCAGTGGATGAACATGAATACAGAGCAAAAATTGGATCTCTAATGTATCTGACTGCTTCAAGGCCAGATATCATGTTTGTTGTTTGTGTTTGTGCAAGATTTCAGTCAAGTCCTAAGGTTTCTCATATGAATGTAGTGAAGAGGATCTTTAGATATTTGAAGGGAAGACCAGATCTAGGAATATGGTATCCAAAGAACCAGTCCTTTGATCTAACTTCCTACACAGATAGTGACTATGATGGGTGCAATATGCGCAGGAAGTCTACTTTTGGAGGTTGTCAATTTTTGGGAGACAGATTGATGTCATGGCAATGCAAGAAACAAACTATAGTGTCAATCTCAACTGCAGAAGCTGAGTATATTGCTGCATCTGCCTGCTGTGCACAAGTCCTCTGGATTCAGAATCAGATGCTGGATTATGGTCTGAATTTGTTAAACACCCCAATTTACATTAATAACACCGCTGCATATGTTATTGTTAAGAATCCTGTGCAACATTCCAAGACTAAGCACATTGAAATCATACATCATTTTATAAGATATTGTAGTGAAAAAGGATTAATTGAGGTAAAAAGAGTTGATACAAGTGATAATTTGGCTGACCTATTCACAAAACCACTTGATAGAACCAGGTTCAACTTTCTAAGCCATGGGGATGATCAACTCTAATGAAGTCTGATTGATGATGTGTGCTTATTGTGCAAACTGACTATCTTTTGCAAGTCTCATTGATTGTTGTGTGCCTATGCGCAAATTGACTATTTTGGTAGAGGATCTAAGTAACTGTTATATTTGAATATGCTTATGTTTGTTGTTCACTGATATATGCTTAATTGATTAACTATTAATCCTAGGTTTTTTTTTATGATTAGAAAAATGATCAGTGAAAGTGTATGATATCTACATAAGTACCTGATTTGAATTGATAATTTGTGCTTGTCTGATATCTGGATTATGTGTTTTATATGATATAATATTGTTAGGACTTGTTAGGCTATACATTTTATGAATGTCTGCCTGTTTTTAATGATGTCATTGTTGATTATGATTTGAATATATTATACTTGTGTTTGAGTCAAAATGTGCTTTTATGTCAAAAGATATGCTCAATTGAAAAATTTTAAGAAGCATTTGTTCAAAACAAGTTTGATAAAACAGAGCAAGTTGTTTAATGGTGCAGAGATATGATAATATTATTCAGTTCAAAGCTTTATAGAAGCTTAAAAGGGGGTTTCCAATGAAAATAATCAAAAGGGTTACTTTTGCTTAAATTATGTCGTTTGTTTAAGTTGGAAGGACATATACTTGTATATGTTTGGTCCTGTCATCTGTTTTCAGATTAAAAGGATAGCCATTAACCTAAAGACTGAAAGCATTCGGGGCAATAGTGATGTGTTTTATTCTTTCACTTTAAATTATGTCAATAACTCTAAGTTGAAAGGATATGTATTCTCTTATATGTTTGGTCCTGTTAACCACTTGTGGATAAACAGAGTAGCCATTTACCTGAAAACCAAGAGTAATTGGGGTTTCTGAATTTTGAACTGGGAAATGATAGTACATTGACTGTTTAGCCAATCATATGGATTTAATAGGCTAAAAAGACATTTAGTGAAGTCATTGACATGTATGGTTGCTTTCCCATGATGTGTAAAATCTAAGGTGAAATAAACATAAAGAAACTGCTAAACTTAATGTGGAGTTACATTGTTGTCTCTGCATGTTCCAAGATACATATTTCCAAATGATAGGCAGAAAAGTGAATATCCAGTCATACACGAGCCCTTTGGTATTTGGTCACCAAGAAATGAAATTATCTTATTTGAAAATGACAAAGAACAAATGTGAACCACATTATTTCAAATATTTACTCAACACAAAAGTTGATAAGTGTTCACAAATTTTTATAAAGAAAAATGCAAACTTGAGGGTTACTTATAGAACTACAGGGGTGGAGGCAATCATATAGGTCCTTTAAACATTCTGAATGAAAGGCATGTATGTCCAACTTGTGTGGCATATAAGTCCAACGTTCAACCTCAAATATGTTTGTAAAACTAGAAAAGAAATATAAAAATCTTTAAACTGTTCTGTCATTAAAATTTTTTTTGACCATATATTCGGGAGTCAGAATCAATTCGGGGTGATCTGGAGAAATCCAAATAAGCCTTGAGAATAGATATGGAGCATCATAATGTAATATGTGTTATCCATTTAGTATTATGCAACTTAATTGAACCTAAATTATATCACCAAAGAAATGAAATTCATGCTAAGTCTAGACCTGCTGTTAACCTGTCTAAATTGTCATCATAAGGCTGAGAATGAAGTATTGAGAAGCTACTTAGTCAATAGGATCCCAAGATTGAGATCTTTTTCAAAAAGGAAAGAAACTGTTTTGAAAGGAATGATAACTGAAATTTGATCTCTAAATTTACCATTTGCTCTTAAACAATGATTTCTAATGATAAATATAGTTTTTATTCAGTTTAAGTCAAAAAGTTTTGCATTTTACCTTCAAAAGGTTTGAACATGTATTTTTAGGTAAGGTTTGATGTTTTATAACCTTTCCGAGCACACTTCGATGTTTTTGTCTAAGTTTATGAATTTCGGGCATGCTTTGATGTTTTACATAATTTCGGGTAGACTTGACTGTTTAAGTTGAAGTTCAACCCTTTCGAGCATACTTGGAATTTGAATATGTTATTACTAGAAAGCTTTAACAAGTTCAAGTTAGTCTAGCACACTTAATTGTTTTGTAGGATATTTGAATTGTTTCTAGCAAGCTTTGCATTCTTAGATGCTGAATATGAAATTTCTAGCAAGCTTTTATATAGGTTATACTGTCTAGCATTTGTTTAGAAGAAAATTTTTTTAATAGCAACCTATTTGATATGTTACTGTTCACTAGCAAGCTTTGTTGAATTCTGAACTTTCTAGCAAACTTAACTGTTTTATAGGTTGTTTAAGTCATACTAGCATGCCTTGTGATTGAATGTTACTTCTAGCAAGCTTTATATGATTTAAGACTTTATAGCATACTTAGGTGTTAGTTTTACTGTTTGAACTCATTCTAGCAAGCTATGTGTTTCTTGTGAATTTGATTCTTTGAAATTACAAGTGTTTTTCGGACAAACTTTGTTTCCTGGGCACACTTTATGTTTCGAGCACACTTTGATATTTTCAAGTGTTCTATTAACATACTTGGTAGTTTCAAAAAACTTTGCTTTTCGAGTACACTTTGTGTTTGGAATCCTTATCTAGCACACTTTGTATTCTTGAAGTATTTCAAGCATACTTTGCTTCAATGTATTCTTAACTGAATATTTGTGAACTATTTGACATTTTCGGGTAAGGTTTGTGATAGGTTCAGTTATTCGAGCAAGGTTTTTTATTAGAAGTCTAAGTTGTTTATTTGGGTATCTTAATTGATTCCTAGCAAGGTTGCCTATTTGATATTTTATACTTGATTATTTGTCTTGTGATTAATTTCTCGAGCAATCTTATTTCGAGTAAGCTTCCTTCATTTTATTTTCTTAGCTTTATTTCTAAAATAACTTGTAATCTTTGAAATAATATGGAACGAGCAAGCTTTGAGAAAGTGGAAGGTACCTAGCAAGCCTTGTGAATAATCACTTTTCCGAGCAAGGTTTGGTAAATGAACTTTATCGAGCAAGGTTTTAAATGTGAATATATTTAAAAAGATAATGTTACTGTTTGACAGATATTATCTCACTACAAGACAAAAAGCATTTAAAACCCACTTTCAAAAGGTATATAAGAGGGAGTTAGAGAAAATTTTGCCACTTTTCTCTCTCACCTTCCACTCTCTTACTCTCGTTTCAGAAACTCAACCGCCTTATTAAAATCATCTAAATTTCCTATCCTTAATTTGTCAGCCCACTTAATCCGACTTGGTAAGCAACAATTAAGTGTTTTCCAACAACGATTAAGTGATAATGGGCATTTAATATTCATTTGTACTAGCTCTCTGTTTCTTGTGTAGGTTATAAATTTATTGAAGCTCAGATATGGCGGGTGATGAACCGGCATACCCATTTGAATACAAGCACAACATGTGTGCTTTGTTACAAGTTAATGCAGACAATGAGGAGGTGGCTGATATGATAAGGTGGCTCCAAAGACCGAATATACGCTTTGCCCTAACAGAGTGCCCGATGTTGTATAGAAATCATTTGCTAGATTTCTGGCACTCATCCAACTTATACGATGATATAAATGGTAGGCATACTGAAGCTACCATGGCAAGGCAGGAAATTTGTATAACTAAAAGATTAATCAGAACCTGCTTGCAATTGCACGATGATGATCACAATCCGATTCATTTTACAACCGATCATCTGCTGAAGATTTTTGTGCAAACTATGGGGTATCAAGGGGATGTAAAGGAAGGACAATTCCAGAAGGGAATGTTCCCAAACCTATATAGGTTATTGATTCACCATATCATTTAGGGATTGCCCCGAGAAAGGGATCTTGGACTCTCATGAGTCGAGACTTGGCAAACGCAACTGTTTCCATAGTTTATGATCTGCCATTCAATTTTTCAAAGATGATTTTTGAAGGGATGGTCAACATATTGAAGAAGCCGAATAAAGAAAAATTCCTAGCATATCCCAGATTTCTGCAAATCATTTTTAATCATGAGTAACAAGGTTTACACACAATGGGTACAACACATGTATTGCATAATCTAAATACATACAAACGGATTGCTAATCCAAATGCTGAGTTTGATTTGTTACCATGGTTGGTTAACCATGTTGCTGAAATTATGCCAGTTCCTGAGTTAACCTCATAGGATGAAGATGTAGAGGAAGATGATAATGGTTCTAATGAGTCCAGCGATAATGATGATGGAGATGATTATGAAGGGGGAGCTGGAGGAGTTTTGCTGATGATGCACATGTTCAGGGGGAAGATCAGCCTTTACCCACACCACCACCTTTACCAACACCACCAGTCACACCACCTTCACCACCACAACCAGACACACATATATCATCCCCACCAACCTCACCACTAACCCAAAGCCCACCTGAAACATTAAACCAAACACCACCACAAACCATTACCCTAACTACATCACAAACTCTAACCCAAACCCAAACCCAAACCATTACCCAAGACCTAACCGAGCCAACACATGAACCATATATTCCACAATCACTTCCAACTCACTTACAACTTTTCTCACCCACACCAGCTCAAACACCAACACATTCCCAGACCTCAGACCAACCATTTCAACCCACTTTCAGAATAATTCATTCCAGAACTCTTCCAGTTAAAACATCAACCCATTACCCTCAACTAGCCAAAACATCATTGAAAGCCCTAGCTCTCCCACTAACCCAATCTAATCACAATCCCGAACCATAAACCCACCCACTGATACAACTCAATCTTTACCTGATCCTTTCTCTGACTCACCACCTAATACCCCTCCCAGTGGTAATTATGTTTTCAAAAAGAAATATTGATTTGCTATGTGAAAATTTGGAGTTGAGAGGAGAAAATTCTGAGTTGAGAAAAGAAAATGGTGACTTAAAGAACAGCTGGACCAAGTTCTTCTAAAAATTCAAACCCTTGAGGTAGAGGTTGAGAAGACCTCAGCTGCCCCAAAACAGGGGGAGAATATATGTGTGGCCACTATTTCTGATGAGGTTCATGATGAAGAGATGGTGGATGTGGTTGTGGAGAATGTGGCAGATGAGATTGATGGACTGAAAAGTATCTCAAATGTATATGGAGATAGTGAGAATGAGGAGGATAGTTGTGAAAGAATGATTTTTGAAGAAGACTATGAAGGTGTTGAATCTGATGGTAATGAACAGAATTATGATGTGAATAATGAGGTCTTGAATACCTTATATAGAGACTTTGATGATGATCTGTTGAGGAAAGAAAGAGAGATTGAGGCTGAGATGGAAAATCAAACCACTGATAATGTGGTAACAACAGAAGCAATGATGACTGATGTTGTTGCTACTGATGTAGTGACTGAAACTGATGTTGTGGCTACTGATGTCCTGGCCACAGATGTAATGACCGATGTTGTGATGAATGAGGATGCTGCAACTAAGGAACTAAGTCTAACTGAACAACAAGGTAATGAAGAAAGTTCCAAGAGGGTTGAGCATGACAAGGAAATGGATGATTTATCTGATGATATTGATAACTTTCCTTCTGAAACAGAAGAAGAAAAGAAAAGAAGATTGGAGAAGGGTAAAGCAATTGCTAATGACGAAGAAGAACCTGTTGTTACACAGGAAGTGAATGTTGAGGATGAGGAAGAAGATGAAAATGTTGAAGCTACAAAAAGACTTGAGAAAGTTATAAGAGAAACTAAGGAGATTGAATATATTGCCCAAACCTTAACTGCAGAAGAGCTGAAAGAGCAAGAGGACTTGATTGCTCAAGCCAACATTCCCAAAACTCTAAGATAAGAAGGAGATGTGAATCAGGAGTTTGTTGAAATGTTGATAAATGTGAAACGACTTGAAGAGGTGGATAACTCATTGTCAATGGTCTTGAGTGTATTCAGTCAACCTCATAATGAACCTGAGAAGGGTGCTGAAAATGAAGAATTTGTCAAACATGGGGAGACTGAGGATACAGTAGAAACTGCTGAAAAAGGCCTCAAAAATACATGAGGTGTTTACGTCCAAAGTAAACAGGTTTGAAAAGAGTTATACTAGAAAAAGGAAGGCCGGTGAACAGACTGATAGTGAGAAGTCAGCAAAAAGGGCTAGATGGGATGATGAAAATGAATATTTTAATGAAAGTCCTGAGGAGCAGGAAAGCCCTTTGAGGCTTATTCCAATTCAGATGATAAGGCCGGAGGATATTCCTGAGGATGTACCAAATCCAGAAGAATCGAAAATTGATGCTGCAGATGAGTCTACTAAAAAACAAGACACTACTGAATAAGATGACTCAGATGATAATAATGATGATGATCAGGGTAAAACTGCAGAAAAAGTTAATATCTTGTCGCCCCAAGTTGAAATGACTTATGAGCAAAGGACAAATATTCAACATAGTTTGGATGAGGCAATCAGGAATAATCGATTGATCAAGTTGATCAGACTTGGTTATAAATTTGAAAGATTGGCTCCTCTATCTGATGAGGAGCTGCAAAAATTGATTGATAAAGAGGATGATGACATAAGGAAAAGACTTCAAAAGAAGAATGTTGACTCTATGAAGTACAGAGAATATTTAAGAAAACATGGTTTGAATGAGAAGAATTTAAGCAGGATGAGTTTCCATGATTTTGAGAGACAATATAACACAACAAGGGAAACTATTGAGAAAGAACAGAAGGAAAGATTTGTAAGAAAATCAAAGCTGAAAGAAAGAGTAGAGGAGGTAAGGAAAAAGTATGGAGGAAAGTGTGGATATTTGATTGACAAAAGTATGGCGCTTGACCTTGTTGATGGCTTACCAAAGGCAGTGGTTGATTCTCACTTCAATAGACTATCAAAGAAAGATATATCATAGAAAGTTCAATCAAAGAAAGATCAACAAGAACCTTCTGTCAAGAAGCAAAGAATTATTATGACTCTAAGAGAAAAGAAGAGGGCTGAAAATGAAAAGACTGATTTGGAAAGAGCTAAAGCCCAAGACACTCCTATTCCTGTGTAAGCCAAACCTGAACTTGATGAACACAGAGAACCATGGGAAGATGAAGAGATGATTAAGTTATTGAAAGAAGTGATGAATAACAAGGGTATGAAAGGAAATGTATTTGATATATTGGGAAAGGCACAGTTGAAAGAATTATTTTATGAACAAAAAGTTGAATGGGAGAAGCTACTAACAGAAGATTTGAAACCCAAAACCTTTGTAGCTGGACGATTTGTACCAGCTGGTGAGCTAGGTGATGAAAAGATTATTGTCACACCCCGACCAAAGGCGGCGGAACATGCCGGGATGCAACGGATTGCCCAAAATACAAGACACTATTAAAGTGACAATATTTAATCAACTCATTTATTTCATAAATCAATAAACAACACATCTTGTTCATACAAACAAATTTAATACAAGTAAACAAATATATTGTTCGTTCTACTAATGTACTAAAAGTCTTGATATGTTTTTCGTCAAGTTCTCGAGTCAACAAAAGTCAACCTGTAACATTGCATAAAATAAAGTTTGTCAACACAAAGGTTGGTGAGCAATTTCATAATTTTGAACAAATATGTATATAATAAGAATTGCCACAATCTTGTATACAAAACAATAAATAAAAGAAACAATTTGGATAATAATGAGATCGCTAACACATTAGCGACAGCTGCCATTAGAGAATACCAGATGGTTCAGGATTTTTATATGAGGTCGTTAATAAGAATACCTTAACGGCACCGTCTATAAGAGAATACCAAATAGATTCGGATTTAATCAGGTCGTTAATAAGAATACATTAACGTCACCATGCTATAAGAGAATACCAGATAGTTCACGGATTTATGAATCAACCAACCAAAAGCGGTAAACACATAAGCACATAAGCATGTAAGCATAGAACACCAAATTGAGCATTTATTTAAGTAAAGTATACAATAAAGTTTGTGGTTTACGACTCAATTATAAAACATTTAGATTGAAATAAGTATGCAATATCATCCCCCAAAACGAAAGATAGAAAACGTGGTATGAAAGTACTCACATTCAAGTTATAAACTTGATCGGTAAAATAATGGGTAACCGGAAGGATGAGGTTTAACGGGCAAAGTTTAGGTGAAAGGAAGTCTTGTATCTGTAGGTTCCCAGCCAGATCTACACAGGAGTATCTCGTAACACGAGGGTGAGGAATCACCTACGTATACGATACGAGTGCTAACACGAGGAACACGCAAATCACACGCAAACACACAAACACAAATGAATACTTATTATATTGCGATATCGATAACCAAAGACACCAAACACGTAACACCAAATGTCACAAAACACAGCCGTCAAAGTTCTAAAGAAAAAGCCGAAGTTAGGGAATATATATTACGACAACTTCGCCTAATATGCTAGGCGAAGTTGTCCCTAACTTCGCTACCCCACAAGTTCGCCTAACACTAAAAGCAAACTAACACGGTCAACAAGATAAGAACATTGTAACGATTACAGACACAATAAACACGAGATAAATGAACTGCTGGCATCATGCACCAACAGACTCCCCCTTGGCGGTAGCTTCATATCTCTAACACCTTTGTTGTGTCTTGTAATCCAAAATGCACGTACCCTTCGTCTTCAAGCATGAACGCCCTGTCTCACACATACTGAGACCACCCACTGGTATTTCTTCGCTTCATCTTTCCACGCAGGAATATAGAAAATCTTCTTATCATTGAGTACCTGCAAATCAGCTTGAGACAAATTAAAGTGCATTGGATCATACACTCTCAAGATCTCCTGTTCGTCTTCATCTTCCATCACAGCTTCAGCAGTTTGGCAATGAACATACCACCACTTGAGATCCTTCAACACATCCTGGGGCATAAGCTTATAGGAACCTCTTTCAAACAACGAACTGGCTTGTACTTCATCACCATCCAGGGCTCGCCATCAGCCCACATACCTCGTTCCTTATCTTCAATCAGCTTCCCCTTTTGAGTCTTCAAAGGCTCAAACTTTTTCTCATTAACACTCTTCTTCCACACTATCTTTCCAACCCATCTCGCAAATTTATCATCACTTCTATTTATCAATCTCAACCGAGCCAAATCTTTCATTTCACACTCCGGCAAAGTGTTGAGCGACCTCAATGCCTTAGCAAAATACTGAATCCCATCATATGCTTTATCACAAACAACTTTAACTGTTCATCATACAACCGGCAAATAATTCCTTTCTTCGATTCAGCATAACCCTTGATATTATAACTCTTCTTGAACATCGCGGGTACTACAGGCTTCTTAGTTTTGATGAACCACTGAGCACAACCTTCTTTCCACCTAGGCTGCTCCTCTCACACAGAGTCACCCGACACATTTTCATCTTGAACCCGATTCTCTTGATCAACACTTGGAATATCATGCTCAACATCATCATCAATTTTCTCTCCTACCTCTAACCCACTATCGATCCCTATCTGTTCACCAATTTTCTCAATCTCTCTAACAGTCAGCACATCATCACCCAACTCATCCTCATCATCAACAACCACTGTCTCACCACCTGCACTGCCCGATGGACCAGCAGACTCCCCCTGAGATGTGGAAGCCCCAAGATTTTGCTCAGTTCTTGGCAGCTCACCACCTACACTTTTCGATGCATTGGGATCATCATCATCTCTGTCTTGTCTTTTCTTCGTTCTTAACTCGTCACCCTAGCAACTCGACTCCCCCTGAGATGCTAAGAACTGTTTCAGCTTATCAAACAACTTACCATGCTCAACAAGAAGTGCAGTTTGAAGTTGATTCTCTGCCACCAAACGATTAATAGCTTGAGTTTGAATAACATTCACCCTCGACAATTCAGCAATCACCCTTTCAAGAGCCGCAATCCTCTAAGAATCAGACAAATTAGGATCAAAATCAAAGTTCATGTGAGAAGTATCCTGAGCATAAGGTGGTGGAATTTCCAAGCATAAGGTGGTGGAATTTCCAAGCTTACAGGAATATCAGATATTGGTTGTATAGTAACTGTGGGTGAAATAGAAACAGACAACCTTGCAGTTGCTACCAAAGTGGACTCAACAAATCTAGCTACCACTTCTGATGGAGTAATAGTAGGGGTTGGTAAAGAAACAATCTCCGGTGCTGACAACTGGACCGTAGATGGAGCTATACCAGATGGTTCAGATACGGCCACCAATGGCACACTCGAGATCACCGGCAATGGATCAGCCGAAGAAGGAGGTAACATAGACATACCAGATAACAATGGTGGGGAAAAATGGACCACACTTGAACTTTCACCAACTTTGGCCTTCTTTGATCTTCGTACCAAACGGTACAACTCCTCCTCATAATCCGATTCACTATCATCTGAATCTTTCTTCCGTTTACCTTGGATTCGTTCTTGTCTGGCAAGAACTCTCTGTGCTTCAACAACATCATCCGTGGAGGAATCAGATAATGTTTCCTCAGAATCCCCCACAGAGGCAATAGCTGGTCCCGCATCCGTATCAACCAGAGAAGCATGCACACCAGAAACAGCAGCTACTGAGGCTTGAAGTTCAGCAGGATCTACCGTGCCCATATTAAAGAAACCTTGCCCTCCAAAGGCAACCTCAAGATCAACCTGTTCTGCAAGGGCTGCAACTGGATCAACCATAGGAGCTTCCTGGACCATCGGTGGTGGTTCAATCACAGAAGGTGATTGAGGAACATTGACTTGTTGTGGAGCAGGATCATTAAAATCATCTTTTGGAGGAGCAACATAAGCAGAATTCACTAAATACCCAAATAATGTTGTGTGCCTTGGCCTAAGTTCAGGCTTGCTTCGCGTACTGGATGACTTACATTGTGCAAAAATCCTCTTGCTTATACTTTCAACATAGGAGATAGGGCGACGTTATGGCAGATTAGGAGCAACATGATTCAGAATCATCTGTAAGAATCTGGGATACATTAGGAAACGTTCCCTAGCCACAGCCCTCCGCTGACGATTAATCTCATAAAATATCATTTGACTAAAACTATACGGATTGTTGTAAGTCAACGCGGTCATTGCAGACTGCATCATTGCACCCATACCATCAGAACCAACCTTACGACTAGACATGCACACTATCAACACGTGCATTAAGAAATGCCACTGGTCCAACAGAGAACCCTTTTGACGTTGAGAATCGTCCAACGGACCCGAATACCCCATACGAAGAAAAGCTCCGTTTCTGAATGAAGCCAAAAACTCGGTAGGATCCTGAGTGGTTTCAACCCCAAACTGTAAGGCTTCCCTGATCTGATTCACCGAGAAGTGTACTACTTGATTGTTCACAGTAGCACGCATTACCGTTGGTTCAACCCGACAGTCATATTCCACCGTCCTCCAAAAGTCTTCAATGTTAGGGAGAGATATCGGCAGAGTAGTTGTGATAGCATGGAATATACGTGAACGAATGAGAAACGAGATGATCTCTGTATATCCTTCAGTTCCACGACTATCCAGATCCAAAGTAACGTACATATTGTGACCCGGAAAGAACTGTCTCTTGTCACATCCGCCTTTTTCACCACCTGTACCACAAGCACCATCCACAGCAGCTATACCTAACAAACAAAACGAGCTAAGTTAGGTGCATACATCTTATAACTTCGCTGAAATGATAGGGGCGAAGTTGTGGATTTGGCGAAGTTGTGAACTTCGCTTGGGATAAAACTTCACATGGTATGTAAGTTTTAACACAGTTTGTAACCAAGTGTACAACACACGAGCGAAGATGGTGTTCAATGTCATCTGAGTGTATCAAAGCGAAGTTCTTAAGAGATCAAAGTTAGAGATACTTCGCCGCATAAATTGTGAAATCGAAAAACCCTGTCAAACTTGAAGAATGGACAATCAGAGAATGTCAATAGGTATAAGAAGGTGCGATTAATATCACCAACTACCATAGATATCCAAAACAATGTCACGCCAATAACAATTCGTGTATTAAGGGTTTGCTAATAAAACTGATTAAGAACAAACATTGTGGAATGGATTAACAGTCAAAAGATATAAATTATGATTCATAATAGGCTGACGAACCTTGATTGCAGACGAGAAACGAATTATAATGAGTTTGATTCAAAAGATAAGTTCGCCGAGGGTTTATGAAATAAAAGTTTGACCAGGTTTGACCTCAGTTTGCCTGTTATATAGTTTTAGAAAACCCCAGGGGCGAAGTTAAGATAACTTCGCCCTTTAATTAAGTTCGCTTGCTTAAGTTCGCCACAGTGTAGATAAAAATTTTCAAAGGATCAAAAACGAGTAACCAAGATTTTAAATAGGAAAATCCACAAGTCAAACTACATAACAAAAGTTAAATAAAAAGACGGGATCAAATTTCAGTCTTTCAGAAACCCTGCATGTTTATGAAAAGATCCTAACAGGAATCATACTAATTAAGAGGCTGTCACACGGATTCATGTTCAGCTTTATTATGACACAGAGAAACAGGTTGTAGGCAGGTATGAAACTTAGTATGGTTTTCATCGCTTCTGTGATACGGATTATGTTCAATTAAGCTCAAAATTTAGATGGACATCACTTTAGAAATTGTGATGCCTCCTATCTATTCTCAAGGCGTATGTGGCTTTCCCCAGATCACCCCGATTTGACCTCGACCCGTAGTGTATGATCAATCAAAATTCACAAGTCATCTTTCCAATACTTAGAACATGCTTTCACTATACTCAGTCACTGTCTCATCCTTGATATTTGTGAACAGATAATCTTTGTAAGACATAACGATAATAAGTTTTTTTTTTTGATAATATATCAGACAACTGAAAGTCCCGAATCTGGATCACTACAATTAAGATATCAATATAACAAGTATAGGTGCGGAATACCGATACTTGGTGATTCAAGAACACGAGTTAATAATTAAGAATAACACGGAATTGCTTCAAAACACACGTATATTAAGAATACGTTGGGTGCTTAAGCACTTACAAAACTTGAACACGATAGCTAGGAATCAACAACTCTCTAGTTCTGCTCACTCTCTGCTCTCGTGAACAAAACTAAACCCTATACACATATTCTCTATATATAAGGAAGCTAACAACCAAGCCCAAGTAAAGCCCAAAGCCCACCGAGATCCCTTAGTGATCTCGGTTTACATTCATAGCCCAATACGAAACCCAATTAACATATAACTAAGTACAAACCACCAAATATGGACCCAACAATCTCCCCCTTGGTTTGTAGCTTCGTTCTTGTTTATTTCACTTCAGACTAGCCTAACCGAAATCCATAGGGATTTCAGTATTACACCAATGCAATTCTTGAACTCGTCTTTGTTTATATCACTTTAGTGTTGATCATGTCGTGGCCTTTTAATATGCGTCAGTCTAACCTATTTATGACCCAACAATTTTGCCCTTAGACTGATGTTTTCAAGATCTTCAGAATCTTAACTAGAACATAATCAGCAACTTCAACATCTGCATCCAATACTCTACTATCTCCCCTTTAACATGATCAGCAACTTCAGCATCTGCATCCAATACTCTACCATCTCCCCCTTTTTGATAGCATCATCCAATTTGAGTCTCAGATACTTCATATGCTTCTGTTGCAAGAAATCAGTCTTGAAAGAACAATCAACTTTGATAGAAAGATCAACCAAAATATTTTTTGAAAACAATTAAATAAAACAAAATAAAACAAACATACTTTTTATTTTTTATTTTTCTAATTTTTATGATTTTCTTGAAAGGACTTGAAATGAGATCATACCAGCTGAACCTACTATAACACAATAACCGAAATCATATTTCATTTGCAGATGACAAATTTTTAAAACGATTTCTTAACAAATTTGTTTCGACAAGAGTAATCAATAAGTAAAAATATAATAAATGAAATAAATAAGACCAAAAACAACAAATAAAACAAATTTAACCACCCGGTCTTTTTGTAATTTAGCAAAAATTTGGGATCAAATTTCAGTTTTTTATAAAACTGCCGCCTTTATGGAAAGATCCGAACATGGAATCATATTGCTTTAAGGTTCTTTCACAAAGATTCATGTTCAGCGTTATTATGACATAAAGAAACAGGTTGATAGCAGGTATAACGAACTTAGCATGATTTTCATTGCATCAGTGATATGGGTTCGGTTCGGCATAAAGCTTAGATGGACATCACTCATGGACCTGTGATGCCTCCTATCTCTTCTCAAAGCGTATTTGGCTTTCCCCAGATCACCCCAATTTGACTCCAACCCCCTAGTTCTTGATCAAAAGATTTTTATAGATAAACAAACAATACTTTAAGCTTTAAGGTTGAACGTTGGACTTACAAGCCATCCGGACTTACAGGCCTTTCATTCGAGATATGACGGGACTTACTTGTGTGCCCCCATCTCTGTAGTTCTAGTTTGACTTTTTAAACTTTTAAAATATGAATATTTTTAATAATACAATAATCAAATAATTTTTTTATTTTTTCTTTTTCCCTTTTTTATAACTTAAGCAATAACTTAGAAACATAATATTTTTGGTGATCAAGACATTAACGGGCTCGGGTATGATTGGGTAATTGCTTTTCTGCCTATCCTTCGGAAAGATGTATATGGAGACATGCACATTTCTTCAAAATGACTCTCCACAGTAAGTTTAGCAAATTTATTTTATATCACTTCAACTTTTACGCATCATGGAAAGCTACCATACAAATCAATGACTGTTCTATAGCCTTTTAAGCTTAATAACTTCATCCGTTAGGCACACAAAAACAATTTATCTATCACTTTCCAAAGGTTGGATTAATTTTCATTTGAAAATGTTTTGAAGCTTCTGAAAAGCTGTTAACTGAATAAATATATCACTTCCCATAAAATTACAGAAGACACACATGTTAAGAACTCAGTCACCCCGGTCACTCTTCAGTTTTCAGGTAAATGGCTCTCCCGTATGACCACTAGTGGTTAACAGAACCAAAACACATTTGAGAATATGTGTCCCTCCAACTTGGAATTACCGACATAATTTTAAGTGAAAGAATTCAAAACACAAAAACACATCAGAAACGCCCCAGATGCTTTCAGTCTTTAGATAAATGGCTATCCTGTGAATCTACAATTAGATCACCGGACAAATATATACAAGTATATGTTCTTCAAACTTGAGCAACCGACATAATTTTAAGCGAGAGTGAAGTTTGAAAGACTTAGACAAAACTTTTATAAATTTTTTTTAAGAATGCACGCACACTCTTTTTGAATTTTTTAATTTTCTCCCCTAAATTTGTGCAAAAATTTTGACCGAAAGGAAAACTTTTATGTACAAATTTAACCTTAAAAAGACTCAATCATCGAAACTTAGTATTTAAAAAAAATAAAGAAGTGTGACAGTCAGCCAACTGGTGTACTATCATTTCTCATGTACGTTCAAGTCATTTTCTCAATTTTGGGAAACAAAATGCACTATACATGAAAAACTATACGTGAACATATTTTTGTATATATATATATATATATATATATATATATATTTTTTTAAATTTAAAATTTTAAAACTTTTTGATTGATCAATCTTTCATACCAAAGTGATACGGTTACCTTTTATCTTCAAGACATCATTTTTCATTTATGAGAATCTCCCCCTAGGAATAAGCTTGTTTTGAGATTCTGCATCCTTGCGAGTTGAATGTCTGGAACAAGCCTTTTAATATGCAACGTATTCCCTGATTTGTTCCTACACACTTAGAGAGCAGATTAAAAACGTTCCATCACCCTAAAATCCCATCCAGGCAACAAATAATCTATTTCATGGTTTAAAGATTTAAAAAAGAATGGATATTTGCCCTGTCATGTACCTGGAACAACGCATTTAATAAACAATGAAATTTTGGATGTTCCTACACGCATAGCGGGATTAGTTGGACATAGGAACCCAAGTCATAAATTTCTTGGGGTTTCCTTGAGCATCAACATATGTGACCTCTTGCCAACTCATATCATTCCCATCTTTAACAGAATCATTTGTTAATACAGATTCTGTTTGCTGAGTTTTAAGTTTCCAAATCTGTCTTGGTTTAGTGAATTTGAAAGAACAGACTTTGGAGTGGAGCAATTAGAATTCGAATTCTTAGAACTCTCAACACTCTTTGACTTCTGAAAATTTATTTTTCTTTTAACAGTTTCTAAATCATTTGAGTGTAAACCTGTCATATTAACTTTGAATCCTTGAGTATCTGTGACCTGTTGTACAGATACACGTGGTTTTCTAAAATAAGCATTTTGTCTAACCACTGGATTCGGTTGAAACATGTTACCTTTCACGTGAGGAGCTTGTCTATTAACAGGAGGGTAGTGACACTCCTTTGCCAAATGCCTGCCGTTCCCGCAGACGAAACACGCCTTCATCCTTCTTCTAATTTCAGTGGAAGCACTTGCCTCATGTTGGAATTTCATCTTAGGAAAGGTTTTTCCATTCTTCTTGCCCCTTGGCACAGCCTTCTGATTTTGCTTGTAATAGGGAACATATAGACGATGAACACAATTTCTGGCTATATGTCCTAGCGTGCCATAGTGGTAACATGTTTGCCTCTTGAAATAAAATGCACCCAATGATTTATCAACACATGGACATCCGAAGGATCTATGAGGATGAGACTGTCTTTGTTGAGCCGATTTCTTATGTGCCTTCCCTTTGTTGTCACAACTCTGTATATTATTAGTACAATTTTGAGTTGTGGTGTCATCTGAGTTTGATGACACGTTAAATGAGATTCATTTTCACTAGCCTGAACCCCTTTACTATCAGAAGCCGCATCATTTACTGTATCTGCACATGAAGTAGAAGCATCAAAATTGTTCACACACTTAAAAGCAGGCTTGATTTCCTCTAGGGATCCTGATCCAACAGTTTCAGATTGAACCTGTTTACCATACTTCATGTCTTTTATCTTTTTCTCCTGTTCTTTGGTAAGAGGAAGACTAGTATAGTTGTCATTGTATGGTAGGGGTACTTGACTATATCCTATACCCTCACCTGTGTTTTCTTTCCACCATAATTGATTTTCAATCATTGAGTTAACTACCTTGCTTGAACAATCGAATTTTTTAAAATCAAGTTCAGCATTTTCAAACTTACTAGTTAGATTCAAGATCTCAAACTTGGAGGCTTCCAGTTTAGCAGTTAACTCAGCAATTTCTTGTGTGGCATCTAGATAATGACAACTTTTTATACTAAAATCAGACTTAAGTTTTTTAATATCCTTGTTCTGAGCTTCTGTTTTGTCTAGAAAACCCTTTTCATGTTTCTTAAGTTTAAAATTCTCTGATTTTATTCTTTCCATATCTCTACTTAAACTGTCATTATGAAGCTTATACATTTCTATTTTCTCACTGCAATTTAAAGAACATGGTTTAAAAACGAGTTGTGAAGAATCCATTGAGTAATTAATCAGATTAAACTTATTTTCCCGCCAAAATTTCTCGAAAAAATATGATCGCCAAAATTCTCAAGAAAGATGTCCCGCTCAAAAGTGGCGTCCAGGAAAAATTTCGTTCAAGACAAATTTTTCCGAATTTCCCGCCAAAAATTCACCGAAAATCACCCGAAAAAAATTGCTTTCGCCAAAATTTTCAAGAATGAAATCTCGCTTATAAGGAGTATTCTGGAAAAATTTCGTTCAAGAAATTTTTTTTTTTACTCCTTGACCGAAAAATAAGGTAGACCGAGAACTCTGCTGGCCGAAAACTTTGTTGACCGAGAACCTGCTGGCCGAAAACTCAAAGCTTTGACCGAAAACTCAAGATTTTGACCGAGAACTCGAGATTTTGACCGAGAACTCGAGATTTTGACCGAGAACTCGAGATTTTGACCGAGAACACTTGTTTTTGGCCGAGAACGATGATTACTTGTACAGCAAACTAAGATTTTGAGCCGAAATCTCCCACCGAAAACAAGCAGAATTGCCCGAAAACAAGGTTTGACCAGATGAGTTTGGTAATAACTGATTCCCTAAATCAGTGGGATTCAAATAATTTCCGAATATAATATAATCTTTGACCAAAACAGCTCCTATCTTCTTCTCCGATGAACTACTCGCCGGAAAAATCACCAACACCACCAAACCTTAATATCTTGAATCCGTTGATATCACAATAACGAGCCTGAATAGGTCTAAGGCTCTGATACCAATTTTAAGTCCCGAATCTGGATCACTACAATTATGATATCAATATAACAAGTATAGGTGCGGAATACCGATACTTGGTGATTCAAGAACACGAGTTAATAATTAAAAATAACACAGAATTGCTTCAAAACACACGTATATTAAGAATATGCCGGGTGCTTAAGCACTTACAATACTTGAACACAATAACTAGGAATCAACAACTCTCTAGTTCTGCTCACTCTCTGCTCTCGTGAACAACATTAAACCCTATACACATATTCTCTATATATAGGGAAGCTAACAACCAAGCCCAAGTAAAGCCCAAAGCCCACTGAGATCCCTTAGTGATCTCGGTTTACATTCATAGCCCAATACGAAACCCAATACACATACAAATAAGTACAAACCACCAAATATGGACCCAACAGTCTTCGCGGGGATCAAGACACTCAAGGGTTCATGTATGACTGGGTAATCACTTTTCTGCCAATCAATAGGAGAGATATATGTGGAGACATGCACATTTCAAATTGACTCTCCAAAGTAAATCGAGTAGTTTTAGTTTGTATCACTTCTATTTTTACGCACCATAGAAAGCTACCATAACATACAATGACTGTTCTAGAGTCTTTTAGGCCTAATAACTTCACCGGTTAGGCACCCAAAATAAGTTTATCTATCACTTTCCAAGGTTGGATCAATTTTCACATTTAACATCAATATTGAAACTTTTTGCGAAGTTATAGACTGAAAAAGTATATCATTTCCCCAAAAAAGTTTTATATTCAGACGCCCCTATCAATTTGAAGTCTTTAGGTAAACGGCTATCCTAAGATCCAGTGGATCAGCAAGACCAACCACATATGAATATGTGTCCCTTCGACTAAGTATAATTGACATAATTTTCAGCGAAGGAATAAAAACTCATCATAAACCGCCCCGGTTGCTTTCAGTTATAAGGTTAGTGGCTATCCTTGTAGTCTACAAGTAGGTGTAAGGACCAAACATATTCAAGAATATTTCCTTCAAACTTAAGCTACCGACATAATTTTCAGCGATAGTGATGTTTTTTTTTTAATAAAAACACAAGGAAAACAAGGTTAATCGGGATTGATCATCCCATTAAGCTCAACAAGGTTTTGAAAATGGGATCGGTCAAACGCTTTTGTAGAAAGATCAGCAAATTATCCAGTGAATCAACCTTTTCAAGAACGATTAATTTCTTCTCAGCACAATCCCGTTTAAAATGATGACGAATGTCAATATGTTTAGTTTTACTATGTTTAACGGGATTGTTAGTTACTGAGATTGCAACAGTGTTATCAATGCAAATAGGAGTTTGAGTGAAATTCAGACCATAATCGCTCATTTGTTGTTGTATCCATAAAACCTGAGAGCAGCAGTTCGATGCTGCCATGTATTCTGCTTCGCAGGTGGATATGGCTACTGAGGTCTGTTTCTTGCACTGCCATGACACCAATCTTCCTCTAAGAAACTGACAACCACCTGTTGTTGATTTCCTGTTCTGATTGCATCCTCCATAGTGGGAGTCGGTGTATGCTACCAAATCCAGATCTCCTCCTTTTGGATACCAAAGACCCAACTTGGGCTTTCCTTTAATATACCGCAAAATCCTCTTCACTCCCTTCATGTGTGATTCCTTGGGGTTGGCCTCAAAGCGAGCACAAGACAAACTGCAAACATAATATCAGGTCTAGAAGCAGTTAACTACATTAAAGAACCTATAATTGCTCGATACTGAGTGGGACCCACATCTTCATCACTTCCTGAATCAGCACCCAGTTTGTGGTTGACACATATTGGAGTGTCAAACGGGGTGGAGTCGTCCATCTTAAAACACTTGAGGAAATCATGAACATATTTAGTTTGATGAATGAACATGCCATTCTTCTTCTGATCTACCTGTAAACCCAAAAAGAAAGTTAACTCCCCCATGGCGCTCATCTCAAACATTTTCTTCATGACTGCTTCAAACTCTTGACACATAGAGATTTTTGAGGCAGCAAAGAAGATGTCGTCTACATAGACCTGGACGAGAAGAAAATCACTCCCATTCCTATTTACAAACAATCTACTGTCTCTCTTTCCTCTCTCAAACCCATTTTCCAGCAAGTAATCTGACAGAGTTGCGTACCAAGCTCGTGGGGCCTGATGTAGGCCATATTTTACTGAGCTTGTACACATGATCAGGGAAGTCTGGGTCAGGAAAACCCGGAGGTTGCTCGACATATACCACTTCATCGACTTTTCCATTTAGAAACGCACTTTTAACATCCAATTGAAACACTTTCATCTCTTTGTGTGCAGCAAAGGCCAGGAACAGTCATATTTCCTCCAATCTTGCCACAGGAGCAAATACTTCATTATAGTCTATCCCTTCCTGTTGGTTAAACCCTTTAACAACTAATCTTGCCTTGTTACGAATGATTACCCCTTTCTCATCTCTTTTGCATTTGAAAACCCACTTCATACCGATTGCAGTCACATCTCGTGGTTTTTGAACCAAACGCCATACTTCCATTTTGTAAAACTGTGCCAGTTCTTCTTGCATGGCTTCTACCCACGAGCTATCCTTTAATGCCATCTGATAGTTCTTTGGTTCAATCTGACTGATGTAGCAGGCATACAAGCATTCATTCATAATACCAGTGTCTTTAATGCTTACATACACACATGTTTTTTCCTCCACACTTCTTTTGGTTCGCACACCATCAGAGGGGTTACCGATCACATTCTCCAGGGGATGATTCTTGTGGATCTTAGTAGTTTGAATGAGATCCACTTGTAGAGTGTGAAATGGGTTAAAAAAGTCATCTTCACTTGAGGCAGCAGGCAACTCAACGACATTAGGAGTGGTAGTTTGTTTTTCACTACATTCCGGACAATGCATGATGGTCTCATCTTCATCAAATAGCATCTGAGTGGCTATTCTTTCATCTGTTTCTGCAAAATCCAAGTAAGGCAAATTAAAAGATTTAAATAACTTATTATAGTCGAAAGCCTGTACCGGTCCCATACTAGGCTTTGGTGGTTTATAACTGGTAATGTCAGTGTTACAGACCACCTCAACCCTGTTGTTTGATAAGTTAAAGACTCTTCTGTTTGGTGTCCCAACAACGTAGCCTACGAGAATACCTTCGTCAGCTTTCTCACCAAACTTGAGTTAGTCTTTAAAATCAAACATGGGGACCTAAAAGGTTCAAGACCTTTTAGGTTAGGCTTTCTACCATGCATAATTTCATAACAAGTTTTATTCAATCTTTTAATAGTTAAAACACGATTAAGGATATAGCAGGCTGTGGCAACAGCCTCAGCCTAGAACACCACGGGAAGTTTAGCGTCTTCCAGCATAGTCCTGGCTCCTTCGATTAGAGTTCTGTTCTTCCTCTCAGCTACCCCATTATGTTGCGGAGTATATGGTGCGCTAAACTGATGTTCAATCCCTTTCTGCAAACAAAACATCTCCATTTGATAATTCTTGAATTCTGTGACGTTGTCACTCCTGATGAACTTGACCTTTCCCCCAACAATATTTTCTACTTTGGTAATCAAGTTAATTACCAACTAAACTGTTTCATCTTTTGGCTTCAGAAAGTAAGCCCATGAGTAACGTGAGTAATCATCAGTCACAACCAAGCAGTAAGACGTTCCACCTAGACTTTTGACATTTATGGGACCAAACAGATCCATGTGAAGCAAATACAGAGTTGTGACAATTGAGTTAACTCTTTTGGAGTGATGTGTTTCTTGTGCTGTTTTCCTTTCTTGCATGACAAACATTGATCTTCAAAATTGAAACTTTTTAACGGAACCCCAAGGACCAGTCCATTCTTGACAATATAATTCATCTTTCGAAGATGAATATGACCCATCCTTCGGTGCCACAGTTCCGACTCAGACTCCGTTTCTTTTGACAGTAGACATGATTCTTCAGTTGCGATCTCGGTTGACCACATGTCCATTACATATGTGTTCTTCTCTCTTGGAGCTTTCATCACAATCCAGGTTTCAGGAATCTTGAAACCAGGATAGTACGAGTGCATCATCTTTGGTAAAGTGTATAGTGTGCTCTTTGTCACATATTTGAGAGACACTCAAGAGATTGTGCTTTAACTCTTCCATGAAATTTACATTCTCCAACTTTATTCTCCCATTTGTAACTTTTTCCTCCACTTTCTCCTGCAAAACTAACCCTTCCTTCTTGAACAGCTTTCCAATCACGTAACAACTTCTTGTTACCTGTCATGTGCCGGGAACAGCCACTGTCGACAACCCACATGTTGTTCACAGCCCTGCTCGACTGTTTCTGCACAATTAAAGAAACGGATTAAAAAGGAGGGACCCAAGACATGCTGGTCTTGGGTTGATCAAATCTATTAAACGGTATCCAACTCCTTGGCTGCCTAAAGTTCCTTTGAGGGAAGTTTCTATTTGAGCTAAATGGAGGATATCTAGAAAATTGGTTATGAGGCCATCCAAACATTCATGAATTTTTAGCATTCTTGGATTCAAAATTACCTGATCTGTGGTTTCTTTTGAAAAATTGAGGTTGGCTTCTTTGAAATCTTGAATTTATCCAACGATTAAAGTTGGAAGCATTATTATTATTACCAGCATCAGTTTTAAAGTGTGTTTTATTCTCAGTTTTAGTTGGCCTCATATTTCTAGAATTTCTCCTTTTCAGAGGACAGTCATTGACAAGGTGTCCTATCTTGTTACACCTAAAACAACTCCTGTTAGGACAACTAGTGTCCATCCGATCATTCATTTCAGGAGTTGTAGTAGAATATGAGGCTGTGTTATTGACAGGTTGTCTAACATAGGGGGGAAAATGGGTTTAAAGAAGATTTTTTTCATCAAAAACATAACTCTCCCCCTGTTTGAGTAACACGACTTCATCATCTATGTTGACAGATTCGACGAAATTTGAACCTTGACTTGTGACAGGAGAATTTGTCTGACCAGATTCATTAGTACTAACGTCATTATTGCCTTTATTGACTTTAACGGGTACCGTGTTGACTTTCATATTACCCGTTACAGTCTGATCAGTTTCAACACTCTCAGATGGCTGATTACAAGGATTATAAGTGTAATTATTATTGAAATTTGGTGAAACCTCATTGTATGCAATTCCCCCTTTGTTTATAGGGGAACGTTGAACACTTAGGGCATGATCAAGCATCATGGAGGAATTCCTAAACTGTTGAAGCTTCCTATTTAATTCCACCACCTTTACTTGGTAATCAGCTATCGGTTTATCCTTTTCAGCTATAATTTTAGTCTTTTCTTCCATGACTTCATAGCTTAAATCGATGACTTGAATTTTCTCAGCAAGTGTGGCCTTAAGGCTTCTTATATCTTTTTCACTAGCTTTTATTTTTACCGAGAAACTATTTTCTTTATTTTTGGAATAGTGATGTTCCTCTTTTAACGTTTTTAATTCTTTATTCAAGCTAACATACTGATCAGTTAAAGCATTTAATTGTTCAGACAATTTCTCACATTGTTCACACTGAGATTCCGAACATACCTCTGAGAGCTGATCGTTCACTTCTGCCATGTACGCTTGATTCTCCACTGACTCTTTGTCACATCTTCCACTCTCGATGTTCACCAAATTTGCTTGTTCAATTACCTCCTCAACTTGTATATTCCAATTATACCCACCGTTCTGTTGAGATACCATAGCCTTTATTTCATTTACTCCCCCATTCTGTTGAGTAGGCCTGTTCTGACTTCGTTCGACTATTTCATTTGTACACTCTCTAGCAAAGTGTCCTTTTTGTTGGCAGTTGTAGCAGCGGACCTTTGACTTGTCGAACCTCGGTCTCTCTCCAACGAACTTTCTACCAATCTTCTTCATAAACCTCTTCACCCTTCTTACAATCATTACCATTTGCCACTGCAGATCCATTTCTTCCATGTCATCAGCATCTATCTGATCATAGTCCTCATCCAAGGTTACAGGGTCGACTATCTTTCCTTTGATGTAATTCTCATATGAGGCGATGAAAGTGGCATAAAGGGCAAATTGTTGTTCAGCTGATTTCACACTCATAGGCATCTGTGAGTAATTCTTGCTAGAAGCACTGGCTGAGGAGTTACCAGCTGAGGACTGAGGTTTTGACGAGCTACTTCCACCCGCTACAAAGCATACGTCACCATCCATATTCATCACCATATGACCATCTTGAGTAGATTTTGGTTCACCTCCTGAGTAATACGCAGTTGATTCTGATTTAGAGCTTGAGTTTGGAGACCCTTTTGCACCATACATTCCTGGATCCTAAACATGATCAGTAGGAGTCTCTTTCCTTATCATAGCTCATAATTACGTAACTTATTGACCACCGTTTCCAAATCAAAGGTTTCAAACTCTCTATCATCTCTCATCAAAACTGTGTATATATCCCATTTTGGTGGGAGAGCATCCAGAAGCTTTTCTACAATTTCAAGCTCTATGTACCTCAAGGAGTAGTTATTCAATTCTGTCATCAAGTGATAGTATCTTGTGATGATGTCATCAAGTGACTCATTCTTAAATCCTTTGAACACAGAGAATTGAGTTTTCAACAATTTCGACTTTGAGTTACGAATCCCGACATTACATTCATAGCGATTTTCTAATGCTTCCCATAATACTCTGGCAAACTTGTACTTTCTGAAAGTATGTATAATCTCTTGAGGTAGTGCCATGGTGATTGCAGCTAGTGCTTTACTTTCAGCCTCATACATTTTCTTTTCATCATCCTCCATCTTATTGTACTTCTTAAGCTGCTCTCGACCTTCAAACATAGCTGTTGGAGGAATGTACCCATCTTGAATGTAGACCCACATTTTTGCATCTTGATATTTCACATACTGCTCGAACCTATCATTCCACGCAACAAAATCAGTTCCTTTTAGTAGCCTTGGAGCTTTAGTTGCTGAACCAACTTCAACTTCCATCTTTACCAGTTCGGTGATGTTTATCGAAGTCATACTTAAACGAAACGAGACTAGAATTCTAAGTAAATTATTCTGTGAACAGTGAACAACGAAGTTACTAGAACTTCGCTACATGATAACTTCGCTTGCCCCTAACTTCGCTATATCAATAACTTCACCTAAAGATAACTTCGCCGATACTCAACTTCGCTGTCTTACTAACTTTTCGGTATTACTAACTTCGTTGATAACTATATCTTCGCTTAAACCCTAAATTTAGTGACGGCAACTTCGTTGGAAGAACGACTTTCTTTTTCAGTCTGATTCTGTTGATCTGGAGGGTTGTGGGAGTAACGGGAGTGAGCGATTGATGTATATTGATGAGAAACAAGCAAAAGAACGGTGTTTCAACGTAAAATGATTCCATGAAAGGTCTAACGAAACAGTTTTAACACTCGTGTGATAATCCCGAACCACACAATCATGAGCAAAATGCTCTGATACCAATTGTAGGTTCCCAGCCGGATCTACACAGGAGTAACTCGTAACACGAGGGTGCGGAATCCCCTACGTGTACGATACGAGTGCTAACACGAGGAACACGCAAATCACACACAAACATAAAGGAATACTTGTTATATTGCGATATCGATAACCAAAGACACTAAACGCGTACCAAATGTCACAAAACAAAGCCGTCAAAGTTCTAATGAAAAAGCCGAAGTTAGGGAATATATATTATTATGACAACTTCGCCTAACATTCTAGGCGAAGTTGTCCCTAACTTCGCTACCCCACAAGTTCGCCTAAGACTAAAATCAAACTAACACGTTCAACAAGATAAGAACATTGTAACGATTACAAACACAATAAACACGAGATAAATTAACTACTGGCATCATGCACCAACAGTATTTGAAAGGTTGTCTAGGAAGTCTTTAAATGAAATAAATGATAAGAAATGCAACAATTTAAAGTTTAAGGTTAAAAATGTAAATATTTACGAATTTATAATAATAACCCTTTAAAAATGTAAGTTTGCTCAAAACCTTGTTAAAGTAACTAACCTTAATATTTACTCAACCTATGTTAAGTAATAAGGTGGGTAACAATGCAGAATGTAAGTCCCGTTGAAATAAAGATACTAAAACGGGTTTTAACGAGTGTTTCGGGTCTTGATAATTGGTCAAACCAAGAGTCAACTTTCCAAAATAATGAATGTTATGAGATAACTCAATAAAATTTAATAAGACTTAACCAAGTATGTAGTTCTATTGTTTTAGAACTAATAATGTCCGTTAAGCGAGTGTTCGGTTTTGTCGGTCCAAACTTTGTTATAAGATCAAGTTGGATCCAACATTCCAAGTACTTAAGAAAATAATTAAAATCAGTTTATAAAGTATTTGTGAAGATTTATACAAGTCTTGATAGCTAAAAACACACTTGTGTGTCTTAAGCAACTGAAAATCGGTTTAGTTCGGTTTGGTTCGGTTTCCATCTCAAAATAAGTTCCTAGATGGTTTCCACATACCTGAATATCAAATAACTTGTATAATAATTTATAAATTATGAAACTTAAGTTTTTACAACCCTAAAGTTAACAATAAAGTCTTTAAACGAAAGTTCAGTTTGGTTCGGTTTCCATCTCACAATAAGTTCATAGATGGTTTTCACATGCCTAAATATCCAAGAACTTGTATAATAATGTACAAATGAAAATACTTAAGTTTTTACAACCATAAAGTTAACAATAAAGTCTTTAAACAAAAGTTCAGTTTTCGATTCGGATCTAGTTTCGGGTTAAGACCGAGGTTAGAATCCACAAACCCATAACCATAAAACTTATAAAAATGATTTCATAAACTGAGATCTAACATTAAACATGTTTAAACAAGTATTTAACTGAAACTAGTAAGCAAAGTTCGGTTTACGGTTTAGAGCTATTTACGGTTAAACCGAAACATACACTCTCAAACCCATAACCATGGAACTTCATAAATATGATAAAAAAAACTAAAATGAGCAGAAGTTAAGCATGGTTAGTATGTATAAACAAGTTATAAGTATATATATATATATATATATATATATATATATATATATATATATATATATATATATATATATATCAAGGACACGAAGTCCTCCATGAAGCCTTTCCTTACGAGGTCTGAAACTTAACCAACCGGCGCCGGATAAGTAACTAACAAAGGTAACAAGTGGTGTATATTATATATATATGTTGTAACAACAAACTTGAATCATATGGAGTTAGTAGAAAACAAAGGAAACTCTTGTTTGACTCTTGAAAGTCAAACAAGTAAGAATTTGAAGATTGGAGCTTAGAACTTAGGTTAAGAGTGTTTGGTGAGTATGAGCAGTTTTAAATGAGTTGTTAGGCTTGGTGTTATGAAGGATATGGTGTTAGGGTTATCCATAAGGTTGCTTTAGAGATTTCCAAGCATTTTGATTGGTTAAGAGGGTCAAACATGTGATATAACAAGCCAAAAAACGAATTATATGCGCCAGTGGTCCCTAGGCGCTGTGCGACTGACCTCCCCTGCCCTGGCCGCGTGACGCGGAGTGTCCGGGGTGGGGTGGGGTGGGTTGGTCCAGCGCATCTTGCATGGTTCGTTTCGCGTCCCGAAAGTTCATTTTCAATGTAATTTGATCGTTTTAAAGGCGTTTTCGAATCCGTAAAAGGGGTTTTTCAAATTGAACTAATGGGAATGATTTAGTAACATAAAATCCAATATTTTATATATTTTAAATGTTCAGAATATAAATCGGGTCGATTTAGATGATAAACGAATACACAAACGAATACAAATAAAACCTGAAATTGACGAATGTCACAGTATCCTCAGTTTTTTGGAAATTTTGTCACGAAATTAAAATAAACTCAAAGAAGAAGTAATTACTAACGAATATTGCTTTTATTAAAATAATTGCGTGAAAAATTTTTAGCAAAAAAATAACGCCAAATCCTTGCATGGCTCGAAAAACGTCACAAATGAGAAACATAATAAATGCACTTATATATAGGATATACCAGTGGCGTATCCACCATGCCCTTATCATAACTCACATTTCTACCGGTTTCCGCTATCATTCCCGGGTTTGAGTTATTGCACACAACCGCACTTACTATGGCTTCCATACGAGTACTTCGATAATTAAGTGTGCACCCATAATTATGTAGATCGTCGTATGGTCCACATGGTTTGTTCCATTTTGTGGTTTAAGAGACATATTTATTTGAAATTTTAAACATTAGAAATGTACATAAATCTTTTGAATTTTACAAATATTGATAAACCAATACCAGCGGTTGAAATTTCGGGATTGACTTTCATATAATTAGGAAAATGGAATAAATAATTGAAACAATTAAATCTTAAAATATAAACCAAGGTGAAAATATCAACCCGGTTAAAAATAAGTACAGACGATCGAATGGATAAAATTTAAGGTAAACAATTACGAAACGAGATTTGAAGTCAAATGTCATCAATGTGAAAAGAATAAACAAATCCTTAAAATCCATGGTTGAAAGTCGGGTCACTAATTTAGTATAAAAATTCGATAAGTGAAATTTTAATTATGAGAACTCCGATAAAAGAAAGTGAGAAGTCCAATAAATGAAAACGAGAATCCAAAGAGTGAAAATGAAAAATACGATAGGTGTAAATAAGAAGCCCAATAAGTGAGTACATGAGGTCGGGGTAAATGACATTACAATTAATAATTGCATACGATGAGTTTCATACGTGAACAAACTTGAGGTTATAAGTAATTGAGAATACGATTGCGTAGAATGTAATAACATGAGAATGATGTGAGTTTCTTGGGGTGACACATACGTGTATCAACGTAAATAAAATATCATTTGATTAACAACCAAAACAATCGATAAAATGTGATAAAACGTGAATATGGGCACTATTGGGAAACCATTTATATAATCGTCATTATAATAACAGTTTCTAATAGCCAAAACTTGCGGACAACCACACATAGGCCGCTTAATAGCTCAAATGAAACAATGTAGAATAATGCATCGAATCGTGTCTTGCTTACAAAGCATAACCGCTCAAATATGAATAACATAGTTATGAAAATATCGATTAAAATATAAACAAAATTTTTAGCGAAATTGAGGTTTTGAAAATATTACACAAATTGTTACTGAATAGCTTGAATTTGGTCATGAATAATCCAGACACAAAATGAAATCTCATGTGCATAAAGTTACCATCGAAACATCTCATCAATGGAAAAGAAAATCGTAATAATCGTGTGACTCGAATTAATGACTAAATATGTAAATCGCGTATCATATACTCTTTTGAAAATAATAGAATGAAATTGAAAATCATGTCTCAAGTAAAGTCGTTCAATCGTTTCCAAGAAAATGTATATATAACAAGACATCGCGGTAACGCGTAGCTAGAGAAGTATTTTGATCATTATCAAATGTAAACCTTGTAAGTCTAATTGTTAAAGGAATTTGTATACATAAAGTTGTGATTATAATAATTCATGAAAGTTTGATGCTTGCGATAATAAGAAGGTAATAATTCGCATAAATAGTTTATTAAACAAAATTCATGTCACGATATAAAGTATTCATAAATGCGTCCCAAAAAGAGTTTGCAAAGCCATAGTCATTAAGTTTATGCAAGATGGTGAAAGTTGTAATTTGTTATTGAATCATCCTCACGTTCAACATTAAAATGAAACCTCGTAATTATAAAGTTTTTATGAGATTTATCACCTTAGGTGACAATATTTAAAATCTTGAAATCACACATATAATCGTTTAATAAACTTTTTGAAAACAAATCCTTATAATAGAATTTTGTTGTTATGGCAATCTTAAATTTTTGAATGATGATTTATAATATTTGGACAATCTGTAAATCGTTAATCTTGAAAGAGTTTATAACCTATAAGTGATTATTTGAACACATGAGGTTGTTATAAATACACTAGTTGTATATACATAAAAATTTTTAAGGGTAAACGAAGCTTGCGTGCGTAGGGAAGGGTTTTAGGCTTCGAACGGTGAATGGTTTGAAAATTTGGTTAAAAGTGAGTGTGTTACGGTTGGCTTGCGTAGTTGGGTTTTCTTGAGTTGGATTGATGAGGTCCGTTGAGTTTAGGTCGTTTGAGTGGGTTGGGCTTAAATGATTTGTGTGAGTTCTGGTTGGGCTATTTGGGTGAGGTTTTGCTTATTTGAGCTCGGGTTAAGTTGATGGGTTGGATAATTTGATCTTGACTACTTTGCGCTGAGATTTGGTTTATACATGTATTTCGTAAGGAGTGTTTGAGGTTGCTAATTTTGATATCAAACCTATGGTTGGATCGGAATGGTGTGGCGACATGGTTTGTGATTTAACATATCAAGGATCGAATGATCGAATCATAGTTGGGTAAGCTTTGGTTTGTGTATGTCCAAGGCGTTTGTGGATGGGTTTGTCGGAGTCATTGAAGTATTAGGATAGTGAGTTGGTAGGTAAAGGTGTCGGTATTTAGGGCTTGTTTTCGGGTCGATTTTGCACATCTTGGATTAGCATGGGGTTCAAGTAGGTGAGAGTATGGTTTTGGTAGGTTAGGTTTCGTTCATGTCGAGGAAAAATTTTGAGTGTGGCGGAAACTTTTGGAAGTGGATTGATGGTTTGATTTAAGGTAGCCGTTGGAGTTGGAATACGAGTGTTTGGAAACTTGTAGTTGCGTTAAGGGAAAATGTTTGGCTAAGAACGATTTTGATTGAAACAATTTTTAAATTGTAACTAATAAAAAAATTTTAAAGTGAAAATATTATTTAATGTTGAAACGTTCATGAAACTTTTGATAAATGAAGTTGCAAGTCAATATATATAGAATAAAATATTGAAATTCAAGTTTGTGAATTCTCAACGAATTTCTTTCAAAAGAGAAGAAAGTTTCCCATTAAAAAGAGAGTTGTTACGGCACGTCGGGTTGGCTTGAGTTGAAAGTAATTCATGAGGAAATTTTGAAATAAATCTACTTGCGTAAAGTAAATCGTTTTCTTGAATTGCTTAAAATTGAGTAGTGGAAATTTTCGTAGGAAACTAAAATAATAAGGTTTGCTTATTTTGAAGTTTATTGTAAAAATAAAAGTCGATTGTCATGAGGAAGCAAAACAAGTTTTATAAGGGTCAAAACAAGATTCCTTGCTTATGAGGAAATAAGTATAAAAAGAATAAGTTAATTTAATGTCAGAATTTTTTATGAGGTATCAATATGAATGTTGAAAGTTTGTTTTGAGCATAAGAATTTTGCGTATTGGAATTTTTTTTTTACAAAGTTCGTATTTAATATCATTTAACGAAAATATCATGGTAAGTTTAAAATGATCGTCATTGTGAATCGAGAAATCGAAAATAAATTATTTTTGTCTTTAAAGTAGAATTTCTATGAAGTTTCGTACGAGAATTTCAATAAAATTACAAACTATAAGTTTGTGAATTTCTCAAAAAAATCAACGCGAAACTACCTTAAGAAATTAAAAACGAGGAAAATCGTAGGATGCAAATTTTATTGGTGAAAATTCATAATGATCCAAAAATGCATAGTGAAGGTTTTTATGAGAATAGATTTAAGTAATGAAAATTCTACCACGTATATTATATAATGTAGTATAATTAAAAATGTCGTTAGAAGTTTAAATAATAATATTTTGAAATGAACGTTCAAAATAAACGGAATAGTTATAAAAATAAAATTTTTGTACTAGAACTTTAAAGACAATTTAAAGTTTATACAATAGAAAATTTACTTGAAAATTTGAGGTGAAATTTATCATAATACTTTCTTAATATGATGAAATTCATATAATAAGAATTTTGTTTGTAAATAGTGATGCAGGAGCATCCAGTACATTAGTCATCCCATCCCATAAGTTTGTTTTAATTTATAAATAGGGTTGTTAGGCATTATATTTACTCAGTTTATTATTTTGAATAAAAAATTTGTAAGCTTTTAAGCTTGTTCACCGAATCATTCGGTTTGAATCGTTTAAATGAAATCATTGTGTTCTTGAGTCATTTGAGTAAAGCCATGGAATCGGCATCATTTGGTATCAGAGCTCATGGTTGTTCATATGGCTCTACATGAAGCCGAGTGTTTTCTTGTTCGAAGAGTCGCCGACAGAGGCATCGACAAGAAAATTGGTGGTTCACATGCTCGTGGTGAAGATCGACGCCCAACGCGCAGAGTCGCCGATCGAGGCAACGACGGAGTCTATTATGACCCACGAGATCGTAAGATGATCAAACGGTTCCGAAAACGAGTACAAGATCTTGAAATACAGCAAGAGATCAAGCGGCTATGACAGAGGATCCGAGATCTCGAGTTGAAAGGGTAGATGCGGAAAGCATAACCCGAGTCGAGCATTGTCGTTTGTAACGAAGGTGACTATGGAGAGCAGCATCCGTTTGGCAGTCACCCACCTCGGTTCTTTGAATCTATTTATCCAGAAAGTATGTCGGGAGACAACCCCGTGTTCGATGAAGACGGGATTGATTTTGATGAAGAAGAATATTTATTCGTGCAACAGGTTGTTAGAGAAATTCTCGTTCAAAAAGATGAACCAATATGTAAAGTTATAAAGAAAAAAATGGTCCTTAAAGGTGGTCCATTAATGCATCGGGAAGCTGATGGTGGTTTTGGTGTTTTGGTGGGTTCTGGTCGCGATGCTGTGACTATCGGTGGAGGAGATGGGTTGGCTGAAAAGGAGGCATTGACCAAACATAAAGTCATTCCAATAATTCGGCCGATAATGATGGGGGAATTACAAATCTTGGGGTTTCTTTGGAATTTGAAATTTTTAAAACGAAGATAATATGGAAGTTACCAAACATATGAATATGCCTTCCGAACTTGTTGGCAGTAATATGGTATATTCAAATATTCTCTCTCTTAAAATAGATGAATATTTTTATTTAAAAAATGGAAAAATTGAGGTGGCCCTAGTGGACCATACCAAATATGGAGATTGCATGAGACCATGTGGGATGCATGAAAATCCATTTGGAAATTGAAACAATGGTTAAAAGATAGATGTTGAATCGGTTTTTGATTCACAAGTGAACATGAAACCAATCAATGCTCCTTTCGATCCAGGTGGTACAAGTGAGGTGTCGAGTCGGGTTATGATGATAATAAATAAGGAGCGGGTGATGTGCCATTTGATTCGGGTAGCTTTGGTCTAGAGACAAAACTCGAGGACGAGTTTTTTTTAAGAGGAGGAGTATGATGCAGGAGCATCCAGTCCATTAGTCAGCCCATCCCATAAGTTTGTTTTAATTATAAATAGGGTTGTTAGGCATTATATTTACTCAGTTTATTATTTTGAATAAAGAATTTGTAAGCTTTTAAGCTTGTTCACCGAATCATTCGGTTTGAATCGTTTGAATTCATTGTGTTCTTGAGCCATTTAAGTAAAGCCGTGAAATCAGAATCAAATAGTCTTGATGAAAATAAATGACATATTAAAAATCATTATCTATAGATCAAACTATATACATACATATATTTTTAACTTATATCGAAGAGATCATAATGAACGAAATTTGTAATAAAAATTATTCTGAAATCAAAATGAGAAAATTGGTTTAAAACTTTACCATATAAAATAGAGATATAAAAGAATTATTAACAATAAAAAAAATATAACATTTATAAATGAAGACTTGTGATAAGAATTTATAATAAAATAAAGAGAAAATGGTTTAAATTCTTGAAATGTAATAATAATGCTTTAAGATTTGAAGGCGGAAAAATCGTGCATGAACCACCATGACTTGATATTCCGACACTAAAATCCTTTTTACAAAAATACCATGTTGGAGTCTAAACATGTGCACGTACCACCGCTTCTTTTTCATGTTTTCGACTCAAATAACGATCGTAACAAAAATAATAAATCAGAATACAACATCATGTCAAAACACTAGTCCACGAACCACCATGGTTCTATTGTTTCAACATCGAAAATTAGGATGGCGACCGGAACTCTTGCATTCGACAACTTAAAGTGGTCATCTCATATGAGACAATCTTTAAGGAGATTTGAAACAATGGGATCCAAGTTAAGCTCGTGATCCATAAAACACAATAAAACCAATGTTTTTGCGGTAAGGTAAGGATACCTTAGATTATTATGAAAGTGTGTGTATGTGTATATTTATGATTTGATGAAATAAATAAGTATATAAATAAACAAGTGTAATGAACAATCAAGTAGGGTAAACACGTATAGGCAACATGTATAAGGACCCTAAAGCATAGACTATACTAGGTCGTTACGTCTAACCACCTATCTTATAGTCTTGTGGCTCTGATACCAATCAGTCACACCCTGACCAAAGGCGGCGGAACATGTCGGGATGCAATGGATTGCCCAAAACACAAGACACTATTAAAGTGACAATATTTAATCAACTCATTTATTTCATAAATCAATAAACAACACATCTTGTTCATACAAACAAATTTAATACAAGTAAACAAATATATTGTTCGTTCTACTAATATCCTAAAAGTCTTGATACGTTTTTCGTCAAGTTCTCGAGTCAACAAAAGTCAACCTGTAACATTGCATAAAATAAAGTTTGTCAACACAAAGGTTGGTGAGCAATTTCATAATTTTGAACAAATATGTATATAATAAGAATTGCCACAATCTGTACACAAAACCAATAAATAAAAGCAACAATTTGGATAATAATGAGATTGATAACACATTAGCGACGCCTGCCATAAGAAAATACCAAATGGTTCAGGATTTTTATATGTGGTCGTTAATAAGAATACATTAACGGCACCGTCTATAAAAGAATACCAAATAGATTCGGATTTCATGAGGTCGTTAATAAGAATACATTAACGGCACCGTGCTATAAGAGAATACCAGATAGTTCACGGATTTATGAATCAACCAACCAAAAGCGGTAAACACATAAGCACAAACGCATGTAAGCATAGAACACCAAATCGAGCATTTATTTAAGTAAAGTATACAATAAAGTTTGTGGTTTACGACTCAATTATAAAACATTTAGATTGAAATAAGTATGAAATATCACCCCCCCCCCCCCCAAACGAAAGATAGAAAACGGGGTATGAAAAGTACTCATATTCAAGTTATAAACTTGATCGGTAAAATAACGGGTAACCGGAAGGCTGAGGTCTAATGGGAAAAGTTTAGGTGAAAGGAAGTCTTGTATTTGAAAGGTTGTCTAGGAAGTCTTTAAATGAAATAAATGATAAGAAATGCAACAATTTAAAGTTTAAGGTTTAAAATGTAAATATTTACGAATTTATAATAATAACCTTATAAAAATGTAAGTTTGCTCGAAACCGGGTTAAAGTATCTAACCTTAATATTTACTCAACCTATGTTATGTAATAAGGTGGGTAACAATGCAGAATGCAAGTTTCCCTTTGGAATAAAGATACTAAAACGGGTTTTAATGAGTGTTTCGGGTTGTTGGTTCGGGTCTTGATAATTGGTCAAACCCAAAGTCAACTTTCCAAAATAATGAATGTTATGAGATAACTCAATAAAATTTAATAAGACTAAACCAAGTATGTAGTTCTACTATTTTAGAACTAATAACGTCCATTAAGCGAGTGTTCGGTTTTGTCGGTCCAAACTTTGTTATAAGATCAAGTTGGATCCAACATTCCAGGTATTTAAGAAAATAATTAAAATCAGTTTATAAATTATTTTGAAGATTTATACAATCTTGATAGCTAAAAACACACTTGTGTGTCTTATAGCGAGTGAAAATAAGTGGATCGATCAAGTATCCGAATTCTAAAGAAAAATCACCTGCAGCATAGAATTACAACAGCCCTGCCAAAATCAAATTTGGTGTTAAAGATTATAAATTGACTTATTATACTCCTGAATATGAAACCAAGGATACTGATATCTTGGCAGCATTTCGAGTAACTCCTCAACCTGGAGTTCCGCCTGAAGTTTCTAGTTGTGGATAAACAAACCAACTTTTGTCATTACTCTTTGTAGGAAAATTCCATATGGAATTTCACCGTATTGCATTATGTTTGTATTCGTAATAACTTTTCTCCGTCACCCCAGAATGAAGGGTGATCTCGTCGTTCTTTGTCTGTGAAGATGCGTTGTTAGGTGCTCCATTTTCTTTTCCCATTGAGGCCGAACCTAAACCTGTGCTCGGGAGATAGCTATTACTATATCCTATATTCAAAGGAAAGAAATGAATCTGGATATAATAAGGAGACGTAAAAATCTTACACAATTAACTAAAAAGGGAATTTTGATTATGGAACCTGTCCGTCTATCTATAAAAATTATGGACAGTTTTTTATGTATCAAATCATAGGTATTTCGTTGGTTCATAAAAGTAAGCACCAAAGTAAATCAAAGATACCGAAACCCCCAAAATGTTGCTGGGTTTAGTTCGGTTTGGTTCATTTTCCATCTCACAATAAGTTCCTAGATGGTTTCCACATACCCAAATATCAAATAACTTGTATAATAATTTATAAATGATGAAACTTAAGTTTTTACAACCCAAAAGTTAACAATAAAGTCTTTAAATGAAAGTTCGGTTTGGTTCGGTTTCCATCTAAAAATAAGTTCATAGATGGTTTTCACATGCCCAAATATCCAAGAACTTGTATAATAATGTACAAATGAAAATACTTAAGTTTTTACAACCATAAAGTTAACAATAAAGTCTTTAAACAAAAGTTAGGTTTTCGATTAGGATCTAGTTTCGGGTTAAGACTGAGGTTAGAATCCACAAACTCATAACCATAGAACTTATAAAAATGATTTCATAAACTGAGATCTAACATTAAACATGTTTAAACAAGTATTTAACAAAAACTGGTAAGCAAAGTTCGGTTTACGGTTTAGAGCTATTTACGGTTAAACCGAAGCATAGACTCTCAAACCCATAACCATGGAACTTTAAATATGATAACAATCTAAAATGAGCAGAAGTTAAGCATGATTAGTATGTATAAACAAGTTATATAAGTATATATATATATATAAGTATTTATATATATATATTATATATATATATATATATGTAGGGTAGGATCCTAAGAGAACCCTTTGCAAATTGAGAACTTTGAGAACCATTTTGAACCACTAAATACACCTTTAAAAAAATATTTAAAAAAATCATAAAACAAAAAATAATAAAAATTTTAAAAAAGTAAAAAAACCAAAATTCTTATATTTCATTCCGGTTTCATTAAAAAAAATACAAAAAAAACAAAAAATAAAACGTCGTATTATACACATGTATAATTTATATAATCTTTGATTACGTAATATACACATATGTACAGTATCATTTATCTTAAATTATACACATGTGTACAAAAAAAAACTTGCAAATATACATATATGTATATATTAAACATATGTGTATATAATTTAGCTAAACCGAGTTTTTTTTATGAAACCGGGATGATAAAATAAGAATTTTGGTTTTTATACTTTTTTGATTTTTATGTTTTTTTTTATTTTATGATTTTTTTATTTTTGATTTTTTGTGGTCCAAAATGGTTCTCATAGTTCTCAATTTCAAAAAGGTTCTCTCATGATCCTGATCCTATATATATATATATATATATATATATCAAGGACACGAAGTCCTCCATGAAGCCTTGCCTTACGAGGTCCGAAACTTAACCAACCGGGGCCGGATAAGTAACTACCAAAGGTAACAAGTGGTGTATATTATATATATGTTGTAACAACAAGCTTGAATCATATGGAGTTAGTAGAAAACAAAGGAAACTCTTGTTTGACTCTTGAAAGTCAAACAAGTAAGAATTGAAGATTGGAGCTTAGAACTTAGATTGAGAGTGTTTGGTGAGTATTAGTAGGTTCAAATGAGTGGTGAGGCTTGGTTTTATGAAGGATAAGGTGTTAGGGTTATCCATAAGGTTGCTTTAGAGATTTCCAAGCATTTTGATTGGTTAAGAAGGTCAAACATGTGATATAACAAGCCAAAAAACAAATTATATGCACCAGTGGTCCCTAGGCGCTGCGCGACCGACCTCCCCAGCACTGGCTGCGCGGCGTGGCATGTCCAGAGTGGGGTGGGTTGGTTCAGCGCGTCTTGCGTGGTTCGTTTCGCGTCCCGAAAGTTAGTTTTCGATGTAATTTGATCGTTTTAAAGGCGTTTTCGAATCTGTAAAAGGGGTTTTTCAAATTGAACTAGTGGGAATGATTTAGTAGCATAAAATCCAATATTTTATATATTTGAAATGTTCGGAATATAAATCGGGTTAGTTTACATGATAAAAGAATACACAAACGAATACAAATTAAACCAGAAATTGAAGAATGTCACAATTATGGATATGATTGGTAGATTATTCAGGGATAGAGGTGAAAACCTGGTAGACTTGTTGAGATTGCCAGCTTAATTGGTAGTTGAGATCTACAAAAAGAGATTTGGCGTATTAGGGGCCACTAAACCAATGAAGTCCATTCCAACAAGGCCCTCTTCTTCAAGGAGACACATCTCAACATCCAGAATGAGCCAAGAAGAGCTGGAACTCAAAGGGAAAAAAAGCCACAAACTGATGTGGACTTACCAATGACAATATTCAGTGACTTTGTCTCTAATACTTTGAAAGTGATAATGCAAAGCAGAGAACTAAGGGAGATTATCTTCAAAGATGACTTTGCTGATTACAAGAGAGAGCAGCTTTAGATAATGGCCAATCTAGACTTGTATGACTATCATGATAGAAACAAGATGGCAGGAAGACAACAAAATGAGTTGTCAAAATATTTAAAGAGTGAAACTGAGAATAACTTTCCTCTGTTGGATCAAAGAAAGAAGTGGGAGCTGACTAAGCAGGAAAAGAACAGAAGAGCCAAGCGCATAAGTAATATAAGAAGTGCTGAATTTGGCTACCTTTTAAAAGTCAGAAACAAGAACCCACTGTCAAACTTGAATACTTACATCAGTCTGAGGAGATGCATGACAAGACCCAACCACGAGGTGCAGAAGAATGGTAGAATTGCTCAAATTGACTACAACAGTAATGAAGACCACTACATTATTCGCAACTCTGATGGACTGATTTTGGGTATAATCAGGACTGATAATGATCTGACCTTTATACACAATGAAGATTTGAGGGATACAATGGAAATGACAATACTTGAAAATCATCCTCATCATCAAATATTGTCAATTTTCAAGCAAAGGGCAGGATCAGTGATAGTTGATCGAAGACAGCAGCCCACAAACGCAAGGAGATGAAGACTTTGTTTAGCATTAGGGTTTGCTCTGTAATGTCCAATGGACAGAATTTTTCAACTATGTAATTTGTTAATTTTGATATGTAATTTGATTTTGATTTGATATGTATTTTGACTATGTTTATGTAACCTTAGAGGTGTTTTGTGACAGCTGAGGTGTTCCAATCTAGGGGGAGATTGTTGAATCAAATATTTGACATGATATGACTTAAGAGAGATTGGAATCTTCTCAACACTCCTCAGATATGGTTAAGTATAGAAACCAAGCACACTTGGACCTCCTAGCAAGGTTTTACTTGTCTTAACAATGCATTTTGCCTTTCGGCCAAGGTTATCTTCTTGAAGTCTTCTTTAGTGTCAATCCGAGCAGGGTTCACTATGTCTAGCAAGGTTGTTCTTCAAAGCCAAGAAAGGTTTGCTTCCTAGAAAACCCTTGACTAAACCAAGCTTATGAAGCAAAGTATTTGGAAGATCTAGCAAGGTTTCATTAATAAACAGTAGTCCGAGCATGCTAGAAGAAAGTTGATCAAGAAATACTCTAAGTACTTTCTCTAGCAAGGTTCAACCCCGAGCAAGCTACAGTGCTACCATCACAGTTCAAACAGCGTTACTAGCACGCTTGGGTTTGCTTAATAAGTTATCTTTTGACAAAGGATTGAAGGGATTCATGAAGAACAAGTTTGCTTGTTAGATCATATCGGGCAAAGTTTTCTATGGTTAAGAAGATTGAAGTCTGCTAGGTGAGTATTTTCTAAGGAAAATACTCTAAGTAAAGTCTACCCGGAGAACTGTTTACCAGCACACTTCAAGTTACCAAGGTCTACTCGAAGAAGACAAAAGGCACAAAGCCTACCGGAAGACCTGGTTTTACACTTAGTATGTTTTTGAATATGTATTATGATTATGTATCAATCATTAGGGTTTCTAGAAGGAATGACAGCTCTCAGGTGGTGGAAGGCCTATAAATAGAATAATTTAGGGCATGCCTACCACGAATTTGCCACTT
>NW_027505955.1:0-137448 GCF_021521415.1 Bidens hawaiensis | reverse complement strand
AGCTCGGTTTGACACCCCGTTTGGCCGTGGGGCCCGTTTCCGGTATTTCGGTGCCGGAAACGGTATAATCGGGTAAAATTACCCAAATCATCCGAATTATTTTCGGATGATTTGTTTTTACTTAATTTACTTAGATTTATGAAATAGTCCATTTTTAGAGTTTTCGTGTACCAGTCAGCTCGCTTATGCGAACTTTGCCGGTTAACACGTTTTAAGCTTTAAAAACTTGTTTTTATGTTCTTTTTAGCACAAATAATTACCCGATTAGTCTCGGGTCTTGAAATTTTGCACAAAACTTAATTTGACAGTAAGGAATTATGTATAAATTTTCCAGATTTATTTTCTTATATTTACATTTATTATCTATTTTTAAATCTTATTAAAACACTAAATATATCAAAAATACCAAAACACTTTAGAAAAATCCCAAATTTTTCTGGGATGATCTCTATCATCCTCATAACTTCCTGGAATTTTTCCAGATTTATTTTCCTATATTTACATTTATTTATCTATTTTTAAATCTTATTAAAACACTAAATATGTCAAAAATATCAAAACACTTTAGAAAAATCCCAAATTTTTCTGGGATGATCTCTATCATCCTCATAACTTCCTGGAATTTTTCCAGATTTATTTTCCTATATTTACATTTATTTATCTATTTTTAGATCTTATTAAAATACTAAATATGTCAAAAATATCAAAACACTTTAGAAAAATCCCAAATCTTTCTGGGATGATCTCTATCATCCTCATAACTTTCTGGAATTTTTCCAGAATTTAAAACTTATTTTTCAAGCCATTTTCACCCAAAACCGAGCTAGAAAGCCCTAGAACTCGTTTCACCGAAAAGCCTACTTAGGCTTTTCAACTGAGCTCAAATTTTGTGGGTGACTTTTATATGATATAAAAAGCTTATCTTAAATTTTCCGGAATTTTTCATCATGTTTTGCTATTTTTCACTATTTTTGGCCAAAACCGAGCATTAAATTCACCAAATATTCATCTTTTATCCAAAAATTACCAAAAATTCACAGATCTCATATTTTTCATGTGTAGATCATCTCTGTGAAATTTCGTGACCCGACTCTAAGCACACGAAAATCTGTCCAAATCTCATATACACACGAAAACCGAACTATTTTGTGTTTTCTAGCTTTAGATCGCAAGGATCTCGGTTTCTAGCCTTTGCTAGCCGCTAGATACAACACTTACAAGCACAATATCACTATACCAAGCAAGTTACACCAATAATCAAACCATTTCTTTCAAAGTGTCGGTTTTTTAAGTAAAAACAAAGGTTTTAACCGTAGAAATCCATTCCCGACTCTTTTTACTCCTTTCTTGGACCAAGATCCCTTGTATAACATGTATACATCTCTTGATCATGCAAGAGTCGGTTTCATCTCGGGTTTTCACCCGTCTTTCACATGAAAACTCATTTTCACAGATTTTAACCGTAAAATTTCATTCTAAACTCTTTTAACTAATTACTTAGATCAAAATCCTTTGTATAACTTGTATACATCCTTTGATCACACGAGAATCGGTTTCATCTCGGGTTTTCACCCATTTTTCACATGAAACCTCCTTTTCTCCATATTATAGAATCAAAACCAAGAATCAACCATAAAAACATGTTTTTATACCTCAAATCTTTGGTTGGAGATCAAGAAAATGGATGGATGTTTGAAGATTTGAGAGAGTTTGTGTGAAATGTGTTGTAAAAAAAAGAAAAATGGATTGTGTGGGTGTGTGTAAAGGGGCCGGCCTATTGAGGTGGTGTGGGGGGGGCCCCACATGTTCAATATTGTCCACACATTTGGATTACACAATCCGGATATGTTGTGGATAATCTGGTTCAGTTCGTTTCTCGTTTAAACTCGTAATTCGGATTAAAACGGGCATAAAATGGTTGTTTTTCGGGGTGAAAATAAAATTTACATAAAACTGATTTAAAAACTTTCAAACTTAACCCATGACATTAAAACATCATATCATTAATAATTACGCATCTTTTTCGGCTTGATTGATCGTCTCTTGCTTGGTTTGGTGTTAAAGGTTTCGTTTATCGTACCGACGTACTAATAAATCGAAATCCTTTTTCTGTGCTATAATTCACTTATCCCGAAGCATTAATACCTCGTAAATATCACTAAACATTATATACTTCGTCTATAATGTAATTCCCGATTCGTTCGGGTTTCAATAATCGTTCATGGTTAATTGTAATTCCAATATGATTCACTATATAATTGAGTATGATTCATACTGTGAATCATATATATTCGTATAAACGTGCTATAACTCATATAATCAATATTAAATAACACGTAAATAGTATATTCCGGCTAGGGTATACCTGAATTTGCCGGAATCGTTACATAAAGGTAATCATTAAAATGAGAACGACTTAGAAAGAAAGATAGAGGCTAGAATAGACACGTAAGAATACTACAGTAGTAGTTAACTCATATGCTTTCGAAAGAAACAGGACACAAGTGAGTTCAAACCCCTTCTCTCTGTATGTTTTGGGGGTTGTGTTCATACTTGTAAGACTAGAAGTGTATATAAGTGTGTGTATATGATGTGCGAGAATAACTATTGCAAGAATGAAAGAATGTTTGTAAGAATTTGTCATGTGTGTTTAATATGATTACTTGTATGCGTTTATAAGAGTCAAGTAAATAGTAGAATTCAAGAGTCATGGTGGCAGGCCCTTATAATATATGGGCAAGAGTAGAGTGGCATACTCTATGATATCGGTGCAAGAGTTAGGGCGGTAGATGCTTGTTATATATGTGCAAGAGTTAGGGCGGAAGATGCTTATAATATATGTGTAAGGGTTAGGGCGGGAGACCCTTATAATATATGTGCAAGAGTTATGGAGGCAGACCCTTATAATATCTGTGCAAGAATGTATGAATAATTATATGGTATGTAAGAATGTGTAAGACTAAGTATATGTACATGTAAGAAGTAAGAACGTAAGTAAATGTCAAGGGTAAGAATAGTATCCTCGGATACAAACACGTATTTAAATGTGTGAGATTAATATATGACATGTTAAACTAGAACTCACTCAGCGTAGGTGAATTTTAGTATGCACGAAGGTAAATAAGATGGAGGAGCTGGCTTGAGGGAGACACATGGCATTGATTGACTTGAATGGCATCCAATGAAGAAAAGTTATGTTAGGACTATTTGAAAGTTTAAAGACAAGTGTTAGTGCAAAATGTCTAATGCTAGGTTTTGTAGGGTTAAACGAGCTGAATTTGTCAAAATAGTTTGTTAAGGGCGTATAAGTCATGTCTACCCGCTCATAAGACTTATACGGGCGTATAAGTCTGATACTCTGTAAGACTTAGACGCCCATAGGCTATCTTGTATATATATGCTAGATTTTGTCATATTTTGTAACATTTCGGTGAAAAAATTATCACTTGTACTCTCTGACATTGTTATATTCAAGAGTGATAATTACTTTGAGTTGATATGTGTTTGATTCCTTTGCTATTTGTTTTCACCTTATATCTTAGTATAGTGACACAACGTATTCTGTCCGTATACTTACATGTATACGATGACATCATATGATCCGGCAACCGGTCTTTCAAGTGGTATCAAAGCTAAATGCTTATGTATCCAAGAGACGATCTTTTTGAACTAAGAGCCTATTCTGATTCAAATTATGGAAGCTGCAAGATAAATGCCAAGTCTACAACTACTGGTTGTCAATTTTTTGGTAGCAGGTTGGTGACAAGGCAGTGTAAGAAGCAGACATCTTTATCGCTCTCTACCTGTGAGGCTAAGTATGTGGCTGCATCCAGTTGTTGTTCTCAGGTTCTATGGATTCAACAACATATGCGCGATTACGGTTTGAAATTTCTTATTACTCCCATTTATGTAGATACACTACTGCAATCTCCCTAACAAAAAACCTTGTAAATTTACTGTAAAAATAAACATATTAATATGCGGTATCATTTCATTCGTGATTGCTATGAAAAGAAGTTGATAACCGTAGACAAAATTCACACCGATGAACAACAAACGGACCTTTTTACTATAGCTTTCGATAAAAAGAGATTTTTGTATTTGTTGGGGCTTAATAGTATTAAAAATTAGGGAGATGGGAAATAGAGTGATCCCGAGGTTATGGATTCCGACCTTGTGAAACCATTCATCAAGGTCACATAATTTTGTACATATCCAATCAACTTTTTGTAAATAGTTTTTGATTTTAGAGGGGGGGGGGGATATGGTTTGAGAAAATACAAAAAATTTTAAAAAAAAATTAAAATTCAAAAACATTGGAAAAGGAGAAAAATACAAAAACAATAGAAAATACTCCTCAATATGAGTTTTGAAGCAAAAAGGAAAATTATAGTACATTGATCATCTTGTTCCAAGTACCGGTAAAATTAATTATAAAATTCTATTGCTTAACGCTCGGTGCATTGGTAGGCTTAAAAACAAACAAGTAAGAGACTAAGTAATATAAACCTAACTAGCCATATTGAAAGTTGAGTTAGATTTCTAGCATAAAGTATTGGTAATGAAAGAAGAAATGCAATATCCTATCATACTCAAGCCTTATGTTTCGGTAGATTACCAAAAATAAAGAATTTATAAAAGTGTTTTAAGCATCTAGTATATAATATACACTTCAACGGTGTATGGTTTTATAACCTTAAATCATGTATTGATGGGATCCATTTGGTTTCTGGAACCATCGGGTCTTTACGTGGTTTATGATCTGAGTGTTCATTTCGGTGAATATTTAAAAAAAATTGTGCACAAAGAGCGAACCCTAAAAAGTCATTAAACTTGATCACTTTGTACTTTGTACAACCTACACTACTGACTTGATCAAACACGCTGTTATGTAACATCCCGAAATTTCAAAAAATATATTAATTATATTATTTATTTATTGGTGTGAAAGTTTACTCGGGTTAGTGGGGAAACAAAGTAGAGTATGAGTTATTATAAATCGGGCTAGTGTTGGGTTAAATAGATATGGGTTATGGACTTGGCTTATGAAAGAAAGGGGAAAAGACCATGGGCTTAAGCCCACGATCCATAGTTATATAAACCTTAATTACCCATTTTCATTCATTTACACATATTCCATACACCACCAAAACACACACTTAGCTCTCTCTCATTGTACTTTCTCTCTCTAGCCGAAATCACCAAGAAGGACCGATCCCGACACGAGGTAATGATAGTATGATATTGTAGAGATCCAAACCCGTTAGATCTAGTCACGAAATGATGCGCAGATACCGTTAAACCGTTGAAGTCACGAGATCTGGGTGGAATCGAGTATAAACCGACCCTAAGATGAACTTAGGGGTCACCCTAGCTCAGATCTGGATCGAACGGGAAGAAAAACGGTGAAAACGGTGGTGAAACAAGCGATATCTCGCTTCTGGATTAACTAATCGGTAAATATCAATGAAGTAAAACCGGTTTAGACCCGTAAGACTAATTATGTAGCAATTTGAATGACTAGAGTGGTATTTAATATTGTAATTATTAAACAGTTAGTCGCGCACAGCTCGAGAAGGAATAACTATTAGCTGAAGACGTAACCAAGTTCATGTGAGTTTCTAGCCGCATTTCCTTGTTATGTTTTCGAGGCTGTGCGCATACTCGATGTGAAATGTGAATATACTTACCTTAAGTGGTAAGTGTATGCTATAGATGTTATACAAGTAGCTAATATATAATGCTTGCTGGTGCATGAACGATATTCGGATCTTGCACGTATCACCAAGGATAGTGACTGTCAAGTGGTTATTAGTGTGTATGATTGCTATGATGAGACTTGCTTATTATGTAAATAATGTCCTGGTAGGAAGTGGGTTATAGACAAGTAGATGTAGAGTGAGACAGAAGTGGAAAGGGGTCTAATAATAGTGATAGGGGCATAACGTGAGCACGTGGTAGAGTGAGTCTATGCGTGCCTTCGTTATTAAAGAGGCATAAAGTGGCATAAGTGGCTAAGCTATAGGGGTAATTAAGTGGCTAAGCTGTAGGGGTAATTGAGTGGTTAAGCAATTACATGTTAGACAGTGGACTATGTGTCTTCGGATACGTATATAATGTATGTAGTGGTTGTATGATAAGTTGCTTGATTAACTAGAACTCACTCAGCGTAGCTGACTTTTAGTATGCACGTAGGTGATCAGACTAAAGAACTAGCATGAGTATGACACATAGCATGGATTGAATAGCTGGCATCTGAAGATGAAAGAAATGGTGTTTTAAATATTAGGTTTTATGTTTTAGTTTTAAAGAAAAGATTAATGTTTTGTATTGAAAGATTTAAGTTGACGTTTCCGCGAAAGTTTTAATTAATTCTGATTTGTAATAACTGTGTTTATGAGTAAATCAGGCGTTAAAGTAGGGCTACCAGGTTCGGGGCCTTACAAGTTGGTATCAGCGTAAAGTTCGAGAGATTTAAGCATCCTACATGCTTAGACTCGTACAGAGAATGAGATTTTAATAAGAAAAGAAAGAAGATGCCAGTTCAAGAAAGCCATGTGTCACTCAAGCAAGCTCAGTAACGGTAAAGTATGTTAAATAATGTATAAAGATGTTCGCTTAATTGTTAAAGGAAGGATATATGCATGTTAGGAATAGGATTTCTTGATTGATTGATTGATTAACAGTTTAAAAGTAGAAACTAGCGCAAGTGAAAATCATAAAAGGAAGTATGTAGAACATGAGGAGTAATGCAAATAGTTAATTTCACTTGATCAATGTCATTAACTTCTTACCTTGCGAATCAGGTGCTAAATAATTCTTCGAGTGATGACTTTTGTGTTTTCCTTTTTAGAATACGAAGGCTGGAGCAAGAGAGATTGTTGGCACTAGAGGTCGCACTGGACGTCGAGGCAGGCCTCGTATTGTCTGGAAACCCTCGGTAGAAACAATTTCCAACACCGGAGACGAAGGAAGCGCAGCTGGAGGAAAACCTAGCACCTACGAAGGGGTTCAACTTGACCCTGCGGTTCAAGCAGCCATTGTTCAAGCTGTAGCCGCTGATATGAAGAACCAGGATCCCGAAAGATCTGCTGGAAGTCATGGGAGAACTGCTGAAGGGTCAGGAGGAAATGGTAAGAAAGATGATGAAAGAGAGAATGAGGAATCAAGTGTGGTTAAGTCAGTGAAGGTGGATGATAGGAAGAGAGGCCCAGGTGGGTGCAACTATAAGTCCTTCAAAGGATGTGACCCGCCGAAGCTAACTGGTTTGGGAGACGCAATCAATACTCTCCAATGGATAACCACTATGGACAAAATTATCCGAGTTAGCGAGTGCCGTCCCAACCAAGCAGTGGGTTATGCCACCCAGTCATTTGGAGATGAAGCGATGTACTGGTGGGAAACTGTGGAGAAAAGGAAGACCCGAGAAGAGATTAAGGCAATGAAGTGGAATGACCTGAAGGAGTTAGTTATGAAAAGGTTTTGTGCTGATGCCGAGGTGGAAAGGGCCGAGATGAAGTTTCTGAATCTGAAAGTGGGAAAGCTGACGCATCGTGAGTATACTACTGAATTCAACAACACGTCTAGGCTGGTGCCTGAGATGGTGAACACTGAGGCAAAACGGATCAAGTGCTACGTCAGGGGGCTTCCCCAGAAGGTCCGCACGTTAGTCAGGGCTAACAAACCTACTACCTTTGAGTCTGCAGTTGAATTAGCGGAGGTGGTTTATAGTGATCTGGCGGCATATGATGTGGAAGTAGAAAATAAGGAGGAAGGGAAAGGGACTAAACGATCTTCAGACATCGTGTAGTATGCGGGAAAGAATACATATAAGGTTGAGGTCAAGGAAACATGCAAGGTGTGCGGGATCATGCATTTGGGAGAATGCAAGGCTGGTCCAAACCAGTGCTACAGATGCGGGAAGAAGGGACACATCTCCCGTGAATGCACTGAGGATCAGAAGTGTTACAAGTGTGGTAAGTCGGGCCACATTGTTAGTACACGGTTTTGCGTCTCGAGTCTTTGTATTTATCGTTAATGTATTTGTCATTTGATTTATGTAATAAACAATTATTTTATCCTTGTAGTTCGTTAATGTATTGTCTAGTTCGCTAAGGATGTTTAGCGAACTAGATCTAAGTTAAATTCCCTCCTGATTCGTTAAGGATGTTTAACGAATCAGGGGGTGATTCGTTAAGGTATTTACTTTTTAATGTATGTAACGAAGTGGACTCTAGTTCGTTATGGAATGTTAAGGAACTAGGTCCATCTTCTATATATAGTGACCTCTGTCACTATTAATTTAAGTTTGGAGTTAACGTATAACAAACCTCTGTCCAATCTCTCTCTCAAGCTTCATCTTAACATATTCATCTAATATTATACATACACATATATATACAACTAATACTAAGAGTAATCTATAATCAATAGCATAATGAAATAGATACGTTTATATTATTAAGTAATTCTAGATCCGAGATCGTTCTAGGGTTTCACAAGTGGTATAAGAGCTTTCGGTTATTCAATTGCTCTTGATTTGATAGATAATTTGGTATTTAAGGACTATTAATTGGTATTTTGATATTATTGACTGTACGGTTTGAGTTTGGATCAAATTCAAAGTGAATTTGATTGTGGAATGGTTTGATTTAGATTGGATTTGTGTATGTTAAGGTATCGGGAATGAATTGTGTATTACAATTGGTAATTGATTGTGATTAGAGTGATTATTGGATTAGATCTGGTTAAGCCGAAAACAGGGGTTTAGTCTTTGGTTAAATCGGATACGAATTGAGTGTTAATTGAGTTACGAGAAGATGCGAATGGATTCGTGATGTGGTTACGAGTGTTTTGGTAATTTGTTTGAGTGATTTGGTTACGTATAGTGTGAGTAATCCAGATTTACTTTCTGGGTTTTTGTTCATAAATTTTCCGAAATCTGGAAAATTGTGTTTGAAGGTTTGAAGATTTGAATATTCACGTGAATCGTTTAGTTTTCAGCTTAACTTGTTTATCATTTTGGCTAATTCGTTAATAACATTAGCTACTCCGTGATCCAATTCGCTACGTATTTTAATTCGTGTTGCCTGATTCGTGTAACACGTGTCTCACCTCGGTAATTATTTTATAACAACTTTTGCCACGTGGCAATTGTTGTCAAAGTTTTTTACAAACCGTTGCAACAACCTAATTCGCTATAAGTTGATTCGTTATCAACTGTAGCCGGTTCGTTATCTAATTCACTAAGCCTCTCTTAGTGATTCGTTAAGGATAACTTTCTTATTCGCTAAGCCTATCCTTAGTGATTCGTTTAGCTAATTCGTTAGTTGACCATCTGATTCGTTGATCAATTCGTTAAATTCAATTCTGATTTGTTACCTTATCACTCTTTACTTCGTTAAGTTGTGATTCGCTAATTACTGTTCACATTTCGCTACAACTGTTCACAGTTCGTTATCCTTACTGTTCACCATTCGTTAATCTTAATTTTCAATTCTAATCCTTAGAGTTTGAAATTTATCATTTATCAACCATGGCTGGTATGTATGCACTAGCTTCACATAATATGTTAATGCAACAAATGTTGCAACTTGATACTGAAATAGGCTCACATTCTAAATGTCCAAGGTTGATGAAATTTAGCGACTTTTCTAAATGGGAACCCCGTTTTCGTGCTCATTTGGGTTCTGTTCATCCTGACTGTTCATATTGCCTAGATGAGGTATATGTTGTTCCAATGATTGGTTATGACACTATTGGTTACACACCTAAAGCTATTTCTCAATATTCACAAGAAGAGAAGAAAGCATTAGAGATCGAGACAAAGGCTTATTCTACTCTTACTATGGCTTTACCCGAAAACATCTTTCATCAAGTGGTAAGTATAAATATCTATGCTTCCTTATTTCAACATATTTGTATGAGAAGTATGGGGAATACAACTGAGAGCAAGAAGGTAATGCTTAAGTTTCAATTTCGAAACTTTAACTTATTGAAAGGCGAAACAGTTGAGGAGATGACTACTAGGTTTAATCACTTGATTGCTGAGATGGACAAGATGAGATTGGAAACGTTTGAGGTTGACAAGATTGACACTATTAAGAGTGCACTACCAAGTTCTTATTCTATGTTTTTATTGGTTCTGAATGAGAATAACTATTTCATGAATGAAGACTTGACTGCAACTGAATTCTCGCAAAAGATTGAAGCAAGAGAATACGATCTTAAGTGTCAGAAGTCTTCCAAAGAAAGTCAAGATCCTGCTTTCTATGGTGGTAGTATGCCTCTAAGTTCTACGATTTCTCCAATCACTGCTTTTCTCACTGTAACATCCCGAAATTTCTAAGGTAATATTAGTTATATTACTTATTAATAGATGGAAAGTTTACTCGGGTTATCGGGAAATAAATAATATAATAGGAGTTGGTATGGGTCGGGCTAGTGTTGGGTAATGGATGCGGGTTGTGGACTTGGGTTAATTGAGATGGGTTAAATGAGAATGGGATTTCAGGGATATAAATACCCCCAAAATCCCAAAATATCTTCATTTCTCACCAACTCCCCAACACACACTCCATACACACTCAAAACACACACATTCTAACCGATCAAGATTCGAAGCCGAGACCCGAGATTTGTTGATAGATCTGAGTTGGTAAGGTAAGAACTAATCCCGCAAAGCTAATTTTACTGAAAATGGTTAGGATTTGACGGGTTAACCGGACCCGAAACCTTACTGCCCAAATCGGACCCCTAAAACGTCGATTTTAGGCCGATTTGATGGTTGGGGTTTGTAGGCGCTGATCATACGATTCCGTGGGTACCAAAATCGAGTTATTTGGCTAAGAAACGAAGGAGTTATGGGCAAAACAGATCTGCAGCGCGATAACTTCGCCTGCAAGATTAAGTTCGCCTGATGAACTTCGCCTTCAAGCGTAACTTCGCCTTCAAGCGTAACTTCGCCTAAAAGCCAAGTTCGCCTGAGGATAACTTCGCCTAAAAGCCAAGTTCGCCTGAGGATAACTTCGCCTGAAGCCAAGTTCGCCTAAGGATAACTTCGCCTAAAAGCTAAGTTCGCCTGAGGTTTAACTTCGCCTGAAGCCAAGTTCGCCTGAGGATAACTTCGCCTAAAAGCCAAGTTCGCCTGAGGATAACTTCGCCTAAAAGCCAAGTTCGCCTGAGGATTAACTTCGCCTGAAGCCAAGTTCGCCTAAGGTTTAACTTCGCCTGAAGTGAAGTTCGTTTAGAAAATAAATTAAAAACCTAATGGAAAATGTGTTAAGACAGTTAATGTAAATAAAATTTTTCCAAGCTGACCTGGCAGCTTAACCCCAGCCAGGGGCTCTGCCCCTTGGACCCCGCTAGGGGCTGCCGCCCCTAGAACCCCGCTGCCAGGGGCGCTGCCCCCGGACCCCCGTTCATTGTGGGTCATTTATAGATAGAAATACAAAACGAGTAGTAGTAGTTAATTGATATGTGTAAATATTATACAGTTAGCCGAGCCCAGTTAAAGAAAGGCATTACGATCAACGGCGAGCGTAACAGGATCCAGGTGAGTTTCTAGCCCCACTTATGTGTTATGTTTTCGGGGCTGTGTGCATACTCAATGTGATAGTTAATACACTTATCCTAAGAGATAAGTGTATGCCTTATATGGATAATGTGAACTGTATGAATGATTGCTTGATGGTACGTGAACGACCTACGGATATTGCACGTGCTGTCAGGTTGTAAAGCTATGTATAAGGTAGGAATGTTATGTATGAATGATTGCTTGATGGTGCGTGAACGATCTTCGGATATTGCACGTGCTGTCAGTTTGCAGCGCTAAGAATAAGGTAAGTATGTTATGTATGTTTATGTGTATGAACACGATAGAGATGATAAAAGAAAGAAATGATAACGTATGGTTGTATGGTTACGAAAAGGGTACCGAGCCCTAATAATACTCGAGGTATGATGTATGGTTGTATAGTAATGAAGAGGGAATCGAACCCTTCTAATATTCGAAAACTAGGGACCAGACCCTTATAATATCTGTGATGTTAGGGACCAGACCCTTATAATATCTCGTTATTATGTGTGTATGATTGTTAATGTGACATGCTTATTATGTAAATGCTAGGAAGTGTGTTGTAGACAAGTAGAGGTAGAACGTGTTAGAAGTGGCAAGTTTAGTAAGAGTGTTAGGGGCATAACGACAGTACGTGGTAGGGTAAGCCTATACGTGCTTTCGTTATTAAAGTGGCATAACGTTATACGTTATTAAAGTGGCACAAGTGGCATAAGTGGCACAAGTGGCAAAGTGGCATAAAGTGGCATAAGTGGCATAAGTGGCATAAAGTGGCACAAGTGGCTAAGCGGTAGGGGTAATTAAGAGGTTAAGCTATAGGGGTAGTTAAGTGGTTAAACAGTGGCATGTTAGACAGTGGACTATGTGTCTTCGGATACGTAAATATTGTATGAAGTGGCTGTATGATAAGTTGCTTGATTAACTAGAACTCACTCAGCGTAGCTGACTTTTAGTATGCACGCAGGTGAGCTGATTGCAGAGTTAGCATGAGGATGACACACGGCATGGATTGAACGGCTGGCATCTGAAGAAAGAAGTAAAGATGCTTTAAAGATAAAGTTTTGTGTTATGGTATCAAAGAAAAGATTTAATGTTTTGTGACAAATGATTGACGTTTTATATTCCGCGAAAGGTTTTAATAAACTCTGATTTGTAAGAACTGTGTTTATGAGTAAATCCGACGCTAAAGTAGGGCACCGGGTTCGGGGCCTTACACTCACACATCATGCAAGTGAAAATGAAACAACTGTTTATAATGATCCAAGAGCATGTTTTTACACTACTGGTAATTCTGGATCACCTGGTGTCTCTATTGGATCTGGAAACTCATCTAATACAAATCCATTTGCTTCTCCACCTAGTGTAAACATGAAGGAAGCTGAACAAAATTTTGCTTTCCTGACAGCTTTCATGTCTTCATATGAAAAATTGGTGAGTAGTAAGATAGCCACAAGTGATCTGACTGATGAGGATTATGATCGGATTAATCCGGATGATTTAGAGATTATGGATTTAAAGTGGAACATGGCTATGATCGTCCGTAAGGTTAAGAGATTCATGCAAAGGACTGGCAAAGATCTTCCTACCTTGAACAAGAAATTGGGATTTGACAAGTTAAAGGTGAAATGTTAAAATTGTCAAGAGTTCGGGTATTTTGCAAAAGAATGTGACAAGCCGAGAAAGGAGTATACTGGTCCTCGTGGTCAAAATCAAAATTCTTCTACACCATGAGGTAATGATGCTAATAAGAAACCGTCTACTTCTGGGTCACAAGCAATGTTAGCTGATGGAAATGATTGGTCACAACGATTGCTGTGTAATGATAATCAAGCTAATTTGGCTATGTTTGGGCTAACTAAAGATTTTCAAGATTCAAGTGGAAGTGAGCTGTCCTCTGACAATGATTCTGAATCTGATTCTGACGACTCTTGTGACAAGCCAACAACTGTGTTTGCTTGCATGGCTAAGATCAATGAGGTTAGTCAATTTATCTCTGCTACTTCATCTGTTAAAGTAACGTGTGTTGAATGTGAATCTAACAAACCTAAGTTAGAATCTTTAAAGAATCATAATGAAATTTAGTGAGAGAAATTGCTTCACTAAAGGATACTTATCGACAATCTCTTAAATCTCAAATGAGATCTCGTGAGAAGATTGAAACATTGTCGACAAGTAACCACGATCTCAAAGCTGAGTTATCCGTGAAAATGACAATTATTGACCAAAAGTTTCAAGAAATCTTGAAAAATCGTTCAAAGATAACTGAGCTTGAGAATGAGGTTCTTGAGTTGAAGAACAAATTGGGTAAATTTCGAAACTCTTCTTTTCTGTTGAATGAAATTATTGAAGTGTCTGGAAAACAAAAAGATTCAAAGAAATGTATAGGTTTTGTTGAAATTCCAACACCGTTTCACAATGACTATAAAATTAATCCTTTTGCTAAAAGAGAAGAAGAGGTAATTGTGAAGGAACCTGTGATTTCAGAAAATGAAACCTATTAAAACTGAAACGGTTAAAACCTAATTTGCTCCTCAAAAACCTCATGTTGAAAACAACAAAGTCTTTGTTGAGAATGTTGACAAAGTAATTATTAAGGATGTGTTTGAACCCGAGGTTATACAAAAGAACATGAACATCCCAAGTTCTAATCATATTCTTTGCGAGCCTCATGAATTTGAGGAAGCTGTGTATGGTTCACACAAGCCTCATGTGAAAAAGGAAGATCAGGTGAAAGTCAAACCTGTGAGGGCAAAGAAGTCAGAAAAACCGAAAATTTCTGATGAGGACTTGATGCGTTTTATTAATCCTCCTAGTTCTAAGCCATCATCTGCTAGAGTTTTTAAGTTGAAGGGTATGGATACGATGTTCACTAAAAAAGATATCCCGATTAGTATCATTAAACCGAAACTAATTGAGAGCGTCTTTTACAATTAAACTGACAAGTTGAAAGAGTTGGAACGTCAATATGTTTGTGCCAAAACATCGAACTCATCAGACCGGGTAATTAAAGCAAAACAATTGTTAAAACAAGCTAAAAAGGTTCAGTTTGTCAAATCAACTGGAACAGATACATTGAAAAGCTTTTCCAATTGTTCTAACCCTGACTTTTATATGAAAAAGAAGTCTGTCACTTCTGATGATTTGGCCAAACGATTCACTGAAAATGTAAGTTATCAAACTTCGGTTGCATATGTTTCTGCCAGACCTCAACATGGTCATGTTGACATGCGAAGTTGCTTTTTCTGTGGTCAAAAAGGTCATGTGGTGAGAAACTGTGGTCAACAGAAAACTCAAAATTTCCATCCTTTTGTCAAGGACCATTCGAAACCGGTTCCTGTGATAAAGGAGATCTTGAAGCGATCTGTGTCGTGTGAGGATGATACACATATCATGTTTCCAAACGTGCATCCTTGTAAGGTAATTCATGTGAATGAAACTCATGGTCAAGTAAAACCATAATTTGTTCAATTGAGCCCATATATAGGAACACAAATTCAAACATTGTTCAAGCTGCTTATCTAAGACAAAAGTCTAGGAAGCCGGCAACATATTCTCAAGTTGATGAACAACAGTTGAAATCTGTTCAAGTAACGATCAAAGAGAAAACCAAAAGGTGACCAAGACTGAGGCCTGGGCTGCCTTTTTGAACTATTCACTTTTACTTTGTGTGTAGGGTACATCCAAGACTGTGTCTGGTGAAAACTGGATAATGGATAGTGGATGTTCTCGTCATATCACTGGAAATCTCAACCTATTAACCAACGTAAGAAATATTCAATGGGGTTATGTAGCGTTTGCTGGGAATTCTGGGGGCATGATCACACAAGAGGGTGAAGTTTCAAATGGTCACATTACTTTTGAAAAGGTCAATTACTGTGACAAGGTGGACCATAACTTATTGAGTGTGTCGCAAATCTGTGATAAGAAGTACACCACGGTATTTACTGATAAAGAGTGTCTTATCTTGAAACCGAGATACGTCATTCCCGAGGACATGGTTGGCATGCGATCACCACGATCAAATGATATTTATGTCTTAAATATGAGTTCTAAAGTATCAACATCTATCAAAACATGTTTTGTCTCCAAAGCAACCTAGAAGGATTCTATTCTATGGCATCGTAGAATGGGTCACATTGTTGTTCGTAAGATGAATTATTTAATGGCTAATGACTTAGTTGAGGGTGTCTGATTGAAGAACTTTAAGTTATCTGATCACTGCATTGCATGCAAGAAGGGCAAGCAGAAGAAGTCACATCCTTCTAAGTTATTGAATTCCATTGATACTCCTCTTGAACGACTTCATATGGATTTGTTTGGTCCTGTGAATCGTGCTAGTATCTCTGGAGACTAGTATTGTCTTGTTGTCACTGATGATTATTCAAGATACTCATGAGTGTTATTTATGAGTTCGAAAGATCAAACGCCTGTTTTGGTACAAAATCTTATCACTAAGATCGAATCACTATACAAATACAAGGTGAGGAGAATTCGAAGTGATAATGGTACTGAATTCAACAACATTGTATTAGATTTCTTTTGCATTCAAAAAGGAATTCATCGAGAATACAGTGCACCCTATGTACCATAACAAAACGGTGTTGCTGAACGAAAGAATAGAAACTTGATTGAAGCTGCAAGAACTATGCTTGATGATTCTAAGCTTCATGTCCATTTCTGTAATGAGGCGGTGAATACAACTTGCTATACGTTAATCGGGTTTTAACTGTTAAATGACTCAGAAAACAAGTTATGAGCTTTTAAACAATCGAAAGCCTAACTTAAAGTATTTGGAACCTTTTGGGTGTCCTTGTACAATGTTGTAGAAGGATACAGGTAAATTTGAAGAAAAAGCTATCGAAGGTTATTTCTTGGGATATGCGTCTCCAAAGAAACGGATATTTAATTTCATGTCTGGTTGTTTTGAGGAATGATATCATGTGGACTGCCAAAAGTACACCACTCCTCCTCAAGCTAAAGGTCCCGACTGGATGTTTGACTATGATGGCTTATTTAATTCATTTACTCCTTCAATTGAGCACATCGATGAAGATCTGGTTCGAGCATACTTTGAAGATCATTTGGCCATTCCAAGATTTTCAAGTTCTAATGATGTTGAAGCTACAACTCCTGCTCCAACTGAAGATCCATGTAATAATAATCAGGTCGATAATGTATCTACTTCTTCATCAGATGACAATCAAGCTGATGATCCAGTTATTGAACTTGACAGTGATAATGTTTCATCTTCTGAACTTGGTGAACATTACACTAACTTTTTTGATAATGTTGTTGTTCCTGAGAATCCTACTCTACGGATTCATTGTTATCATCCACAGGAAAACATCATTGGAGAACTTGATCTGGGCGTACAAACACGTCATCAAGTTGCTTCGTCAAGTGAGAATAATGTATTGTGTACATTTGCTGATTTACATTCATCGGGGATTGTAAATTTTTCAAAATTCACTTGCTTTCTATCTCAAGTAGAACCGAAAACAGCTCATAAGGCACTTGAAGATCCTTCTTGGGTAGAAGCTATGCAAGAAGAATTACAACAATTTGCATGTTTGGGTGTTTGGGATTTAATTGAAAAGGCTTGATAGAGTCAAGAAAGCTATTCCGACTAAGTGGGTATTTAAGTGTAAGAAAGATGATCCTGGCATGATCGTAAGAAACAAGGCACGTTTAGTTGTGCAAGGTTTTCATCAGCAAGAGGGTATTGATTATACTGAAGTGTATGCACCAGTTGCAAGATTAGAGTCAATTCGAATCTTTCTGGCGTATGCTGCTTATAAGAATATCAAGGTCTATCAAATGGATGTTAAAAGTGCTTTTTTCAATGGTGAACTACACGAGGAAGTGTTTGTTTTACAACCTCCTGGTTTTGAAGATCTTGATTACCCGGACCGAGTTTACCGATTAAATAAGGCCCTGTATGGTCTACATCAAGCCCCGAGAGCTTGGTATGGCATGCTCGCCGACCATCTTACTGATAATGGCTTCAAACGAGGGACTGTCGACTGCACTTTATTTCATAAGACTATGGGTGATGATCTTCTCCTAGTTCAGATTTATGTCGACGGCATTATCTTTGGGTCTACAAATGACACGTTATGTAAGGAGTTCGAAAAGTCCATGCAAACGAAGTTCGAGATAAGCTCGATGGGAGAGATGAATTTCTTTTTAGGGTTGCAAGTTCACCAGTCTGCAAACGGAATCTTTATTCATCAGACCAAGTACGTGAACGATGTCTTGAGCCGATTCAAGATATCTGCCAGAAAAATCTCTTTTACTTCTCTCCCCGTGGGTCACAATTTATCACCAGATTAATTGGAGGATACCGTTGATCCTACCCTCTATCGTGCCATGATTGGATCTTTAATGTATCTAACGGCTTCTCGCCCCGACATTATGTTTGCTGTTTATCTTTGTGCTAGATTTCAAGCAAGTCCACGTGTGACTCACCTAGCTGCGGTTAAGCGAACACTTCAGTAGCTGAGGGGAAATCCAGACATCGGGTTATGGTACCCCAAGGACGATAACTTTGAGCTTACTGCCTTTTCAGACTCGGACTACGGAGGTTGCAAGATCAACTTCAAATCAACGACGGCAGGATGTCAATTTTTAGGAAACCGGCTTGTTTCCTGGCAGTGTAAGAAGCAGACGACGGTCTCCATTTCAACCGCTGAAGCTGAGTATGTTGGAGCCTCGAGTTGCTGTTCCCAGGTTCTGTGGATACAACAACATCTTCGCGACTACGATTTGAAGTTTCTTACTACTCCTATTTTGATTGATAATTCTTCTGCAATTTCTATCACAAAGAATCCCGTACAACATTCAAAAACAAAACATATCGAAATTCGATATCATTTTATACGGGATTGATTTGAGAAGAAATTAATCGACCTTGAGAAAGTACATACTGAATTTCAGAAAGCCGATCTATTTACCAAAGTCTTTGATAAAACACGTTTTCAATTTTTTCTTGGTTTAAATGGATTTAAAACCCTCGCTGATATCCTTAAACAAGGATGACTATCTTTCTTTTCTGTTAAATTTTATTTTAAAATTGTTTTAGTTTTAGGTTTTAGGGGGTGATAACTTAGAAAAATACAAAAATATTGTGATTTTCATTTGTGTAGATAAAACTTAAAAACATTAAAATACAAAAATATTGTCATTCTCGTTTGTATAGATAAAACCCATAAACATTAAAAATTTTAAAATCCAAAAACATTAGAAACTTCTGAAAAATAAAAAATATTGTGATTTCATTTCTAACTGTTTTTCTTAAAATATTTTGAAAAGCCAAAAATATTTTATAACTTGAAAAGTCAAGAAGATTGTGTTTTTCAATTTGTACAGAAAAATCCGAAATTCCAAAAAGAATGTGAAGTTTGTTTTGTTTATAAGAAAATTGAAAAAGACAAAAAGATTGTGTTTTTAATGCATGTATAGAGAAATACCAAAAAGATTTTTGCATACGTTCACTGAAAATTATGTCAGCTATCTACATTTGAAGGACATATATTTATATATGTTTGATCCTGATATTTACTTGTAAATGTTCGGGTTAGCTATTCACCTGATAATGGAAGGTAGTTGGGGCGCTCGCTATGCATTTTTAGATTATTTTCTCGCTAAAAATTATGTCGGTTATTTAAGTTTGTGAAGCATGCTTGCATGTCTTGGTCCTATTATTCACTTGTTGAATTAATAGGTTAGCTATTTATTTATAGACTTAAGTTAACTGGGGCGATTAAATTTATCTTTATTTTGTTTTATGCTCCTCAAAATTTTGAGTTTTTGAAGAAAAAAGAGAAAATGATAGTACATTGACTATCTTGACCCCAAATCCAGCAAGAAATAAGCTTAAAGGACTGTGTTCTTAATTGCATTGGTGCATTGGTAGGTCTTAAAACAAACAAGTAGAGTAAAGTATGTGATATAAACATAAAGAAATGCCAAATTGAAAGAGGTGTTAGTCTCTAGCAAAAGTCTCGGTGAGAATGGCAGAAATGTAATAACCTGTCATACTCAAGCCTTATACTTGTTTGTTCACCCAAAAATAAAATAAAACAAATAACAAGCTTTGAGGTTCTAGAAACTGTGAGTCTTTATGCGGCTTAATCATCTGGGTATTCATATGCATGAATATTTCACTCGCTTTTAGAGAAAACCCAAAGTCATTAAACTTGATCACTACTTACTTCGTACAAATCTAAATTACTGACTTAATCAAAATCCGCTGTTAGTCATACATTGTCCCTCCCTTTGCGCGTCTTAATACCGTTAAGAAACGGACCCCAGGGGATACAATATATGTAAGCTGACAGATGGACTCGTGCATACTCAATCGTAGTAACCGAAAATCAATGCATTGGTCATAAACTTCTTTAAAATTCAAATTATGATCAACAATATAATGGTTTAAGTCAAGTTGGGGTGATATGGCAAAAATAAAATTAAGCTTGAACCAAGATTAGAGGCTGATAGTTTCCGATATTATGTGCTTTAATTGAACCATTAATCATATCACAAAGACGCTTGAAAGTTTGTTATTAGATTTAGGTGGATAACAATACCAATGACTGACTTATCGCCAGTCACAATATCGCTGAAATATAAAGCTGTGATGGACGAGCAATTTGGTCAATATGATTCTCTGCTCAAATTCGACAAAAATCCAAAAATATGTACTTCTTTTGAAATATCATACAAAAACACAAAAATATTTTTCTTTTTTACATTTAAAATTTTTCTGATAACTTTCTGGTAAATATTTAGTTTTATGTCAAAAATGTCAAAATACAAAAAGAGTTTACATTTTTCTGTTTACATATTAATTAAATATTTATTTATTTATTTATCTTAATTGATGTACCGGGAGCAGCCTCTGCTCTGATAACATTGATGATTATTTAATTCTTTTTAAGTTATCGTTTTTTCAAAACGTGAAACGAATTTAAGGTATTCAATTATCGAGATATGGGATCTCGGTAATTCATTTAAGTTAATAAGTTATTTAATAGATTCTTTTATTTATTAATTTGATTAATTAATTAATTTTAATTCATTCATTTATTTATTTATTTAAAATTAAATAATGGTATAATTCGTTAACTATGGATAACGAATTAAGGTGTTTTTAACGAACTATATCCTAGTTCGTTCCATTAATTCGCTTCCGCACTCTGTAACGAAACACATACAATTTGTTATGCATTTTTAATGAACTAACTACGAATTGAACTTACTTCATTATGACACGCATGTTTTGAACTTAACGAATCAAGTGATTCGTTAGTTCAAAATTCAAACGAATCGTCTAATTCGTTACCTTGGAAAGCGTGTTATATAGGGAAATGTGAAGGTGATTCGTCACATTATTCATCTTTCATATTCCCCATATACAAAAGTTACTCTGGCCAATTTTGTTCAGAATTCTTAATCATCGATTTTCTGTATTTTGATTATATCATTGTGATTATAAGGTATAGACGATAGTATCGTTGTACTTTTCGTCAAAAATCATACAGTTTGAATAGGGTAATTAAGTTAATATAGTTACCATTGTTTGAGGTTTTTTTGAACCTTGATGTATAAACTGTAATGGACCATGAATCGGTTACCATGATCATCGGAATGGGTTTCCGAGTTCAATGGTACCCTTTGATTATCTTTTAATTATTGATTGATGGGTGGATTATAAGTGGTCATTATCGGGGTTTTATATTCCGGTTTAAACCCTAATTTAAGTATCTTATTCCATGATTTGAACCCTCAAATTGTTACCATTTGAGTCGCAATGATTTTCCGAGACCTTTATGGTCATTTGTTCGGATATCCATCGATAATTATGTGTAATCGATTTCCAATTTGTAAGCTTGTCTTATGGTATTCTTGGTGAATTTTGACCTTGACCACGAAAGTCAAGATTAAGTCAATTTTGGCCATTCATTATACTTAATGAATTGGAACTCATTCGTGTCCAATTCGTTAAGTAAGTCACACGAACTAGAATAGCAAATCAATTTTTTTTTAACGACTCAGATGTATATTCGTTAATTTTAACAAATTAGTTGTTAAATTATAACGAACTAGTTGTTACTTCGTCAACTTTCAATAGTAATTTGCTATTTCTAATTCGTTTATAATTTACTTGATAGCGAATTAGCTGATTCGTTATACACTTTGTAACGAATCAAACTAATTCTTTAACGAATGACATTTTAAATTTTAAATTTTTAAAATTTTAAATCATATTAAATTTAATTTTCTTATTAATTTCTTAAGTGATAATTTTATAATTTTTTACTTTTATAATTATTCAGTTTTACTGATTCTCGATGTTAAATATTTTAGACTTATGGCTGAAAACATGGAACAAGATCCACCAATTGCTGCTCAACAACAACAGCAACAACAACAGAATCTGCCTCTACTTCCGTATGATACTCTACATAACGTTTGTGCCTTTGTTGGTACAAACTTTGCAGATGAAAATCTCTTTGGAGGATTATTGGAGTTTCTTCATCGTTCTCGCATTCACTACTCTATCAATGCTAATCCTGAATTCCGTCTCAGTATTATTCGTCAATTCTGGAGTATGGCTAGATATATTAACGTAGAGAAACATATCACTGCCACAATCAACCACATGCCTATTACTGTTGATATTAGTGTGATTCGACGAGTTCTTCGTTTTGGTGATACTGATGATCATCCCTGTGAATTTGATAAAGATTTGATCAAGGTCTTATTTCATCGTGTATTCTATGGACGTGATCTTGGAGATTCACAGTACAACAAGAATGGATTATGCCCGACCTACAAGTCTCTACTACATGTGTTGATTCATTGTTTGGGAGGTCGTAAGGGTGGATTTGATGAGTGTCGTTTCATGTTGCAGTCAGCGTTTGTGGCACTTGTTCTCAACAAGCCGTTTAATTTCTCAGAGATGACTTTCTATCATCTTAAGGAGTAGTGTCTGCAAACGGTCCTGAAGAAGGAATTCCTGATGTATCCATGTTTTCTCCAGCTAATTATTAAAGATTTGATTCCAAATTTGGTCATCGATCAAATGTTGGTAAACGATGTGTTGGAATTAGATCACATGTCGGCATATACTGTTCGAAAAATGAAGCTTTATCGAAAGGAGACACCTATGACCAAGCGTTTGATTGGTCATTTGGTGAATCCAGAATAAGTATGTCCTGACGAGGATCGCTGGATTCATGATGATTCGGATTCCGAGGGTGATGAGGGACCAGGTGGGAACAAGGGTAATGATGGTGATGATGATGTAGGTGGTAATGGTTGTAATGGTGGTGATAATGATGTTGCTATTTTAGAACAACAAGCTGCAGTTGATGCGGCTTTAGCTGCTACAATTGCTGCTCAACGCAAACGGAAGGGAAACGAGCTAGCCTCTGAAGGCTCTTCTAAGCGTCGAGTGTTGGCTGGGGCTGGCATCTCATTTGGAGTTCAACCTCCAAGGCCGTTCACACCTCAACGCCCGGCGATGCCGCTTACTACTAGCACCCCGGAGCTTACTCTGACGACTACGCTTACGTCAGATCCACAGCTTGGTATGATCCCTCACTCTGTATTATCTACTATACCAAGGCCGATGACCGCTACTTCGGTGATTCCTCCTACACCAACAATGATGCCTCCACCAGATATTTCATTTTTGAGGCTCAGTCGACCGATGGGTCCAGTTCAGCCGGTTCCTCCTTCTTTTGCTGCTTCACCTCACGATCAGCAGATAAGTATGGTATTGAGTCTCATACATTTGTATGAATATAAAATGTCTGCTGATCGTATGAATCAAGAACGTATGATGGAGAATCAGAAGAAGCTGCTCAGCTATGTTTCTTACAATCAGAAAGAAACAAAGGCCCTTCGTGAGATTGTTGAGTCTCAGGGGGTGAAAATCAAGGAACAAGAGGAGCTTATTTTACAACTTACGTGCAAATATGACGCGCTGAAAAAGCTCAAGAATGATGATGAGGATCCGGACGAGTCTGATGCTGGTGGTGAGACTAAACAAACTCAAGACCCAGCCTCTGGTGCAGGTACGAGTTTTGTTGATGATTTAGGCAAGCAGATCATTATTTATCATGATTATTCGGCCGCCAAACTGATTGAGATGATCAAGGCCGATACAGTTATTTTCGTTGATGAAAAGGGGATGGTTAGGAGTATTGTGAATGCTGATGAGATAGCCGTGGGGTAGTTTGTTGAGAAATCGCTGACACGAGAGCAGATTGCTATCTTGCTTGGTTTGAACGAAGACGAATTAACCGTGTTAGAGGGCGAGGAGGACGTTGAAGTAATTAATGATGATGAGATCTTAAATGATCCTAATGTTGAAATGTGTACGGGTTTTATTTATGAGAATGAGTAGGTTGTGGTTGAGGATGTGACTGCTGAGGAATATCCTGATCTGTTTCAACACACTAATGTTGATCAGGGTGCTCCAATTTTTACTGAAGAAACGGTCAAAGAAGCAGAAGACCATCCTGAGAAGATTTCCAAAGGCAAGAATGTCTTTGATATGAATCTGATTAACTTCTCGATCCTTCTCTTGAGGAGATTCAGAGTTGGTTTAGACACAAGAAAGCAAGTAAGATCATCGAGGCATTTCAGTATGTGGATAAAGAACAGAAAGAAGAAGCTGTTGCACGTGCCAAAGCCATCCAGAAGACTACATTCAAGGCTGTGTCGAAAGTGCAAGGTGATATTATTTCCTAGCTTTATCATTCTGAACTTAAGGTATGTATTGTTAAATGGGAGAAGGGCGTCCGGTACTACGAAAGGATGTCTGATCTTCTCTCATTACCGAGATGGGATGTGCGCACTTTGGCTTATCGTCCTTTTATTAATCGTGGCGAGGACTACCATGCAGAACGTTTTCACCAACACTTGGTGTTTCAGGTGAACCATGGTTTTAAGTATTTTAAACCACAAATTCCAATCCGCAAGCGTATCGATGAGATCGATCCAAAAACAGGATGGAAGAAGTTGGTTCTTAAGGTAAAGCCGCCGAAGACGATGAAGCGTGTGCCGGTGAAGACGATAAACCAACAAATGTATTTATCCTTCAACCGCTGGTACAACGATAATCGAACTGGTGAGTCCGTCATTGTCCTTGGTACAGGTTTAAAGACTGAGCTAATCAAGATCATCGATCCGATGTGGTTGGTTAACTTAACTGAGACTGACAACGACGTGCTACACAAGAATAAGATATTGATCGAGCGCAATGAAGACTATGATCTGGCTATGCAGTTCCAACACGTTGTGCGTGTATGTTATGAGAACGAGATTCATAGCTGCAGATACTGGCGGTCCAAGCGCCTCAAGTAAAGTAAAGACAAAGACAAAGAGCTCAAGACGAGGGGGTGTCTGTTAGTACACGGTTTTGCGTCTCGAGTCGTTGTATTTATCATTAACGTATTAGTCGTTTGATTTATGTAATAAACAATTATTTTATCCTTGTAGTTCGTTAATGTATTGTCTAGTTCGCTAAGGATGTTTAGCGAACTAGATCTAAGTTAAATTTTGTTGGTGCATGATGTTAGTAGTTTAGTATCTCGTGTTTATTAGTGTCTGCAATCGTTTAGATTGTTTATTTCGTGTTGAACTTGTTTTATATGTTCGCCTTTGTTTTTAGCGAACTTGAAGTTAGCGAAGTTAAGACAACTTCGCCTAGTATGTTAGGCGAAGTTGTCATGTTATATAAACTCTTAACTTACGCTGTGTTTGTTAGACTTTTGGACGGCTGGTATAGGTGATTCTCTGAATCACGTGATTGTTTATTTGGTTATTACACATAGCAATATAACAAGTATTATCATCGATTCTCGTGTGTTTGTTTAGATTTAACGTATTAATCGTCTCAACACTCGTATCGTATACGTGGGGATTCCGCACCCTCGTGTTACGAGATACTCCTGTGTAGATCCGGCTGGGAACCTACAATTGGTATCAGTGGTTTTTGCTCGTGATTGTGTGGTTCGGGATTATCACACGGGTGTTAAGATCGTTCCGTTAGACCATTCACGGAACGAGTTTACGTTGAAATACCTCGTTTTATGTTAGTCGTTATTCATCACTCATCAAATACACCTTCCAATCACCCTCGCGGCCTACGAAATCGACCTTCCTAACCTGCAAAACCCCTTTGTTCTTCAGGCGAACTTGCCGTCACACAAACTAGGGTTTTGGCGAAGATATAGGGATTCAGCGAAGTTGTGTAAGCCAGCGAAGTTGAGTTAGCCAGCGAAGTTGTGTACTCTTAATTAGAAAGCGAAGTTGTCTTATTGCGAAGTTACAAAAGCGAAGTTGTTGTAACTTCGCTGCTTACTGAAGTTACAAAAGCGAAGTTGTTGTAACTTCGGTGCTTTTGTTTTTAAGTTCTAAGTCTCGTTTCGTTCAAGTATGACTTCGATAAACATCACTGAACTGGTAAAGATTGAAGTTGAAGCTGGTTCAGCAACTAAAGCTCCAAAACTGCTTAAAGGTACTGATTTCGTCACATGGAAAGATAGATTTGAACAGTATGTGAAGTATCAAGACGCAAATATGTGGGTCTGCAATCAAGACGCGTACATTCCACCAACATCCATGTTTGAAGATCGTGAACAGATTAAGAAGTACAGTAAGATGGAAGATGATGAAAAGAAAATGTATGAGGCAAAAAGTAAAGCGCATGCAGCTATAACAATGGCACTTCCACAAGAGATTCTTCATACTTTCAAAAAATACAAAACTGCTAGAAAGCTATTGGAAGCACTAGAGAATAGATATGAAGGAAATGTTGGGATACGTACCTCCAAGACAAAGCTGCTGAAAACTCAATTCTCCGTATTCAAGTATCTGAAAAACGAATCACTTGATGACATCATCACACGATATTATCATCTGATGACCGTGCTAAATAACTACTCCATTGAATACAAGGAATAAGAGATAGTGGAAAAGCTTCTTGATGCTCTCCCACCAAAATAGGAGATGTACACAGTTCTGATGAGAGAAGATAAGGACTTTGAGAAGATTGATTTGGAGACGGTGGTAAATAAGTTACGGAATTTTGAACTTAACATGGCTCGAAAGGAGACACCTACTGATCAGGTTCAAGATCCGGGAATGTATGGTGCTAAAGTCACTCCAAACTCAAGTTCAAAAATAGAATCCACTGCCTACTACTCAAAGGGGGAACCAAACTCCACTCTAGATGGTCATGTGATTCTCAATATGGATGGTGACGTATGTTTTTGTAGCAGGAGGTAGTAGTTTCACAAAACCTCAAACCACAGCTGGTAATTTCTCAACCAATGCTTCTAGCAAGAACTACTCACAGATGCCTATGAGTGTAAAATCAGCTGAACAACAGTTTGCTCTTTATGCCTCTTTCATTGCCTCATATGAGAATTACATCAAATGAAAAATAGTCGACCCTACAACTTTGGATGAAGACTATGATCAGATCGACGCTGATGATATGGAAGAAATGGAATCCAGTGGCAGATGGCTATGATAGTTAGAAGGGTAAAGAGATTTATGAAGAAAACTGGCAGAAAGTTTGTTGGAGAAAGACCAGGGTTTGACAAGTCAAAAGTTTGTTGTTATAATTGTCAACAAAATGGTCACTTTGCTAAAGAATGTACAAATGAGAGAGTCGAGCGAAGTCAAAACAGGCCTGCTCAACAGAATGGGAGTGGAAGTGAAAACAAGGCTATGGTATCTCAACAAAACGGTGGATACAACTGGAATATACAAGTTGAGGAGGTGTTCGAACAATCAAATCTGGTAAATATCGAAACTGGAGGAAGTGACAAAGAGACGGGGGAAGATCAAGCATACATGGCAAAAGTGAACGATCAACTCTTAGAGGTATGTACTGAATCTCATTGTGAACAATGTGAAAAACTGTCTGATCAATTGAAAACATTAACTGATCAGTTTGTTAGTTTAGACACTCAATTTAAAAATTTAAAAGAAGAACACCACTATTCTAAAACTAAAGAAAACAGTTACTCGGTAAAAATAAAAGCTAGTGAAAAGGATATCAAAAGTCTTAAAGCCACCCTAGCTGAAAAAATACAAGTGATTGATCTTAGTTATGAAGTGTTAGAAGAAAAGACCAAACTAATTGCTGAAAAAGATAAACACATAGCTGATTACCAGGTAAAAGTGGTGGAATGATGTGTTGTAAAACACACTTACTTGCCATAGAGTTTTATCATGATTTACGTACTTAATTAGTTTAATTATTAAGTTTTATGGTTTGATTATGCTTATTTTTACAAAGATTGAATGTTTACTTGTAGGTTATGAAAGTTGGTGGAAAAAGAATGAAATTTGAAAATTTTAGGGGCTTAAATGGTCAAGTTTCAAACCTACAAGTCAAGGCCCGACCCAAGCCCACTAATTAGAAGCCTTACATGCTAATTATATTAACTAAAAAAATAAACAAAACCCTAACTCTCTCCATATAGTCCGATCGGACAGAAGGCAGCCAAGGAAAAAACAAAGGTTTGTTGAAGCAAGTGGACGGCTAGGAAGAAGTTTTTGTTGTCTCCTTAAAAGAGAATATATTATTTTGTTTCTTGGTAAAAAAAAAAGTCACGTGGACCAGCAGCAAGTGGGAAAACAATCAAAAAAATCTCTTGCACTAAATATCCATAGCAGATTCCGATCGGCAGCCTTGTTCACAAGTGAAAAATTAGTTTTTTGCAATTTTTGAGCCAAGGAAGAAGAAGACAGCCAAGGGCGTTTCGGGCAGCAGCTACGTGTCATCAATACTCATAATCTCAGCCATATTATTGAGTAATACCTCCATAAACTTTGTTCTTTTGTTCAAGTTTCATAACTAGTTATTTTGATCTTTTGCTTTGAATTGTTTTGCAAGTAAAGTGAAGATTGACTTGTGCTTGATTGTTCTTGATCATTGAATGAGTTTTATTATGTTTATGTTGATGTTTATGATGTTTAAATCCATTGTTAGCTGCTGTCCAAACTTAATGTGTAGCTAAACTTGTTAGTTCTACCTAGGTTAGATGATTATTGTTAAGTTTTAGTAAGTAGTTTGGATTGTTGATGATCATGACTTGATTTCTTAATGTAAAGTTTGGTTTAACATTGAATTAGGTTCTGTTTAGTGGCTATGTTTTGATTAATAATACTCAGTTACCTCTTGCTTTGATTGATTGAAACGGTTTTAGTTGATTTTAGCTTGTTTGAACTCTTTACTTTGTGTTTAGAGATTGTTTGCGGGGTGTACAACCGTAGGGTTAATTTGGGTATATTAATTAGTTAAAATCAGAGGGTAGAAACCTTCCTTGAGACCGAGAGGTGATAGGAAGTAAACTCGTCTCATAGCTTTTACTTGTTAGGATTAGGATCGCGCGAGAGCGGGTTCGGTTCTTGTCGGGTTTGGGTTTGTGAGCGATTAGTTGACCTAGTTTTAGTTAAACTGAATTGCTCCTCTATCCTTGGTTGCGTAGTATTCGTCTCCATTAGGGTAGTGTGTCGGTGAGACCGAGAGGAGAGTCGGCATTAGAGCACGTTAACAATTCGTCACCGGTTTGTTCTTAAAATCAACTAAGTGTAGGTTAGGGTTTGTTAGTGAGACCGAGAGGTAATCTAGCTTCCTGAGTGAACCTTAGTTGTGTCATCTTTAGGAACCGGTGTCGTGAGATTCTACAATCCAATAGCTTACTATACATTCAATAGGATTCTTACTTAGGTAGACGTTTTTCCCATTGATAAATCGTATTTGCACAGTTTCGTTTAGTCTTCTTAAATTAAGTCTTTTAAGTTAAAGTAAGTTAGGTTAAACATTTAATAATATAAAAATCATTTAAAATATATTAGGTGAGTCTTATTTAGGGCTAAGTATTAGATACGTTTTCACGTGTCCTTGTGTTCGATACTCGGACTTCCTTAGTGCTATACCATTAATGATCGGTACACTTGCCGGTTTTGTGTGGTTTCTTTAGGATTTTCGTTTAATAAATTTAAAGCTTAGTTGTGAGAGCATCATTATACACACATCATGGAACTGAACAGAAAAATTGAACAATTATAGAAATTCTTCTGCGATGTTAGATCACATCATAAGTGTTCAACGTTCCCCAATTAACAAAGGTTGAATTGGATTCTCAGAAGTCCCACCACCATACAATAATAACTATACTTATAATCCTAGTAATCAGCAATCTGCGAATGTTGAAATTAGTCAGACAGTTCCAATAAAAGTCTTTGCTAAAGAAACTGAAGTTAATGAGAGTGAAACGAGTAAGGCAAGTTCTGTCTCAAGTTTAGTCTCATCTAATTCGGACTCGGACAAGTCGTCCGAATCGGGTGAGATAAAAGAAGAGTTTGTGTTACTAAAACAAGGGGAGGACTATAAATTTGATGACAAGAAATCTTTCCTAAATCCGTTTGTCCCACCATATGTGAGACAAAATGATAGTAATGCAACCTCGACATCTGCAACAATTTTGAGACGAGAGTTCAAAACAACCAGAATAATTCGACCAGAAATTGTTTTAGATGCAACATGATAGGACATCTTGTCACTGATTGTCCTTTGAAGCAAAGAAAATCTAGAAATATGAGCCTACTAAATCTGAGAATAAAACGAATACTAAATATGATACTGGGAAGAATGCTAACACATAAAATTTCAATCATTGGACTAATCCAAGATTTCAAAGAAACCAGTCTAGTTTATTCCGAGTGAATTACCAAACCAACAATTATAATTCCATCAATGCTAGAAATTCACGAAGGTTTGGATGACCTCATAACCAGTCTTCTAGAAATTTTCCTTTTAGATCTTACAAAAATTCTCCTCAAACTAACTTTGGGCAACCAAGGTACTGGATGCCAGATAACAGGTTTAATCAACCCAATACCAGAAGGTCTTGGGTCCCCAGATTTTAATGTATCTCTTTAATTGTGCAGGATCAGTCGAACAGGGCTGTAAACAATACGTGGGTTGTTGACAGTGGCTGTTCCCGGCACATGACAGGTAACAAGAAATTGTTACGTGATTGGAAGTCTGTTCAAGGAGGAAGGGTTAGTTTCGCAGGAGAAACTCTCACTAGCGTTCTAAAACAACGAGGAGATTTTCTAAGTGTTGGAACTATTATCGAGTCTCTAGACTCGGCACATAATGCCTATGCACAAGATACGTTTCGTGTTTCATTTGTGAGTTGTGTGTGTCTCAAACACATTTGTGATACGTTACATGCGTGAACAATTATTTACGTGTCAAGTATTAATAGTGTACATTTCTAGCAATTATTCCCCGCAAGGGCAATTTGGTCAAAACATAACAATTATCTAGCAAATAGCACGTTTCATGTATTTTCACAAAGTTCAGCAGCTAGTTTCATCAAGACAGAATTCTACTTGAAAGATTACTCTATTCAACAGATCATAGCATCTCAATTAATTCACCAAAAATCGTCACAAAAGCATACATGAGTTAGGTTTCAAGAACATATTTTATTGTATTTTTATTCCACATATATTTCTCACAATGATCAAAACATTACAGCAAACTCACAGCAGTCAAAATCATGCGTAACAGAATTTTATTTGTTATTCCCGTTAAATGAAAATTCCAACTAATGAAAGACCAATTGGGTTAGGTTCTTAACTCAGTATGTTAACTTCCAGAAGTGGAACCAACCCATTTGGTCTTGTAGTTCATGAGATATGATAATTACAAAAGAACCTAACAGCAGGTCTCACAATTCAGATTTGCACTTCAGTTTTGTAAAATAATAAAAGTTAACTTTTACTCGTCCAAAAATTACAAACTTGGACTTTATGGAAACTAGACTCAACATAGTACCCTTTAGTGTTAACAAACTCGACCAATTTCCACATTAACATTTACTTACAGTTGTCTAAACATAACTTACAATCTGTCCAGTACCAGTTTTGACCTTTAATCACATTTAAATCGTTTGAGTAACCAAAACACCTCCAAATTAGGCGTGGTTGGGTTTTCTGAAAACTAGACTCAGAGTACTACCTTTTAGACTCATAAATAGCTCAGTTTGCTTTTATATTTAACAAGTTACAAGTCGTTCAAGTTTAACAATCTTTGCTGTCAAAACTCAGCAAGCACAAACAATCGTCTAACATGCATCCTAAGCATACGACATAACTCCAACATGCAATAAACATAATTAATCACAAAACTCAGTAGTAACCCTCTATCACCTTCGTTATTACTTTTCTAGCATATGTTACTTGTTTGCATCTTGAGTTAGTGTTTTAAATGATATTATCAAATAACACATAAGCCTAACACATAATTACCACATAATTATTGTTTGGATGTTTTTCGTTTATTCACCAATGATTTGCGTCAACTCGTTTGCGTTTCTGTGCAATCCTGAAAGACTACACATGTAGTAATTGTCAAGCGTCATTTAAAACTCTATTTTTAAATGTAATGAGATGTGCGTTATAGATCAAGTGATCTTAAGTTTGAATTGACGGAGTTTGGATTAACGGAGTTAACCTGAAATTGACGAGTGTCACAATCAGGGACGCGCGGTGGATCGGGAAAGATTTTTGATGTACCCGATATTTTTACAGATGATCCTCAATCATGTAGCTCCAAATCTGCCTCAACGTCGTCCCATTTCTTATGTGGAGAGTGTTTCTAAAAGAATCTTCGCTCAATGTCGATCTTATAGTGCACGTAGTAAGGAAGAGCTACGCCCACGGCACACTGCCTTGTTTGGGTGCTTATTGAATCCTGCTTATGTTGCTCCTCCGGAAGATGAGTTTCTTGATCCAGCACCTCAACAGGCCGATATTCCTCAACAACCTTCTGTGGTTCAACCACCACCTCCTGTCGGTCAACCTCCGATGGTACAACAAGCACCTCTTGTTGACCCTGTGGCAGCTCCAGAAGAACAAGTAGATCTTGATGTTGCCTTTGGTGGGAATGATTTCTTTGATATGGGTACGGTAGATCCTATTGAACTTACAGCCTCAACGGCAGCAGTGTCTGGTGGAAATGTTTCCATGGTCAGTACATATGTGGCGGATTCTGAGGGAACTGTCTCTGATTCCTCCACTGACGATATAGTCGAAGCACAACAAATTCTTGCCAGACAAGAAAGAATTCATGGCAAACGAAAGAAAGACTCCGATGATAGTGAATCAGATTTTGAGGAGGATTTGTATCGTCTGGTACGAAGATCAAAGAAGGCAAAGGTTGGTGAAAGTTCTAAAGTTGGTGAAAGTTCAAGGGTTGTTCAGTTTACTCCACCATCATTATCGGGTATGTCTATGCTACCGATCACTTCGGCAGTTACTTTACCAGTCACCTCCAGTGTACCCTTGGTGACTGTATCATCATCCTTTGGTATTCCTCCAACCACGTTCCAGTTTACAGCACCGGAGATTGTTTCGTTACTGCCTCCTACTCTTAATCCATCTGAGGTGGTCGCTAGATTTGTTGAGTCGACACTAGTAGCGACTGCTGGGTTACCTGTCTCAATACCTCCACGGTTACTATTCAGCCTACCTCTGATATTGCAGCCAGTTTGGGAATTCCATCGCCATATGCTAAAGATATTTCTCATATGCGGTTTGACTTTGATGCTACCTTGTCTGACTCTGAGAGAATCGTGGCTCTTGAAAGGGTTGTTGCTGAACAGTCTCGGATTAATCTCATTCAGACACACGCCATTCAGCGCCTTGTGGCAGAGAATCAGATTCAATCATCACTTCTCATTGAGCACTGTAAACTCTTTGATATTCTTAAACAGTTCTTAGCATCTCAAGGGGAGACGAGTTTCAAGGGTGATGAATTGAGGACAAAGAAGAGAAAAGACAGAGACGCCGATCCCAATGCATCAAAAGATGCAGGTGGTGAGTTGCCAAGAACTGAACAAAATCTTGGGACTTCCACATCTCAGGGGGAGTCTACTGGTCCGTCAGGCAGTACAGGTGGTGAGAATGTGGTGGTTGTAGACAATGTGGAAGTGATGGGAAATGATGATGATGATTTAGTTGATGATGTATTGACATCTAGTGAGATTGAAAAGATTTGGGAACAGATAGAGGTTGATAGTGATTTGGAAGAAGGAGAGATAGTTGATGATGGTGTAGAGCATGATATTCCAAGTGTTGATGAGGTGAAGCTGGGTCAATATGAGAATGTTTCGGGTGATTCGGAGTGGGAAGAATAGACAAGATGGAAGGAAGGCAGTGCGCAATGGTTCTTCAAGACTAAGAAACCTGCAGTTCCAACAATGTTCAAGAAAAGTTACAGTATCAAGGGCTATGCTGAATCAAAGAAAGGTATTATATGTTGGTTGTATGATGAACATCTGAAATTGTTTGTGATAAAGCAATATGATGGGGTTCAGTACTTTAAGAAGGCTTTGAGATCGCTCAACACCTTTCCTGAGTGTGAGGTGAAATATTTGGCACATTTGAGATTGATTAATCGAAGTGATGACAACTTTGCTAGATGGGTTGGAAAGATCTTGTGGAAGGAAAGTGTGAAAGAGAAAAAGTTTGAGTTGTTGAAACCTCAGAAAAGGAAGTTGGTTGAAGACAAGGAACGAGGCATGAGGGCTGATAGTAAGCCTTGGATGGTGATGAAATACAAGCCGATTCGATGCTTGAAATAGGTTCCGATGAAGCTGATGCCCAAGGATGTGTTGAAGGATCTCAAGTGGTGGTATGTTGACTGTCAGACTGCTGAAGCTGTTATGGAAGATGAGGATGAACAGGAGATTCTGAGAGTGTATGATCCCATGCACTTGGTTAATTTATCTCAAGCTGATTTGCAGGTACTTAATGATAAGAAGATTTTCTATATTCCTGCGTGGAAGGATGAAGCTAAGAAGTACCAGAGGGTGGTCTCTGTCTGTGTGAGACAGGGCATTCATGCTTGAAGACGGTGGGTACGTGATTTTTGGATTACAAGGCACGGGAATGAAGATTGAGATATGAAGCTACTGCCAAGGGGGAGTCTGTTGGTGCATGATGTCAGTAGTTCAGTATCTTGTGTTTATTAGTGTTTGTAATCGTTTAGATTGTTTATTTTGTGTTAAACTTGTTTTATATGTTCGCCTTTGTTTTTAGCGAACTTGAAGTTAGCGAAGTTAAGACAACTTCGCCTAGTATGTTAGGCGAAGTTGTCATGTTATATAAACTCTTAACTTCGGCTGTGTTTGTTAGACTTTTGGACGGCTGGTATAGGTGATTCTCTGAATCACGTGATTGTTTCTTTGGTTATTACACATAGCAATATAACAAGTATTATCATCGACTCTCGTGTGTTTGTTTATATTTAACGTATTAATCGTCTCAACACTCGTATCGTATACGTGGGGATTCCGCACCCTCGTGTTACGAGATATTCCTGTGTAGATCCGGCTGGGAACCTACAAATTCCCTCTTGATTCGTTAAGGATGTTTGACGAATCAGGGGGTGATTCGTTAAGGTATTTACTTTTTAATGTATGTAACGAAGTGGACTCTAGTTCGTTATGGAATGTTAATGAACTAGGTCCATCTTCTATATATAGTGACCTCTGTCACTGTTAATTTAAGTTTGGAGTTAACGTATAACGAACCCCTGTCCAATCTCTCTCTCAAGCTTCATCTTAACGTATTCAATCTAATATTATACCTGCACATATATATGCAACTAATACTAATAGTAATCTATAATCAATAGCATAATGAACTCGATCCGTTTATATTATTAAGTAATTCTAGATCCGAGATCGTTCTAGGGTTTCACACACATAGCTAGAGAATGTGGAGAAGCCGTGGCAGTGGAGGGAAGAAGGGGAGACGCGTAAAAGGATGGTTTATCGGTCACTGAGAAGGTTGCAGAAGAATAAGTGGCTCGTCACAGTTGTTTTGTATTAGTACTATTAAGTGGTGTTTTATGTTAGAGTTGAACCTATGTTTGTCTAGCAAGCTTGAATGATTTCCTTTTCATGTTTATTGAATGACTTGTGATTTCTTGTGAGTTTGTATGAATGACTTACGAATTATCTTGAATGCATGTCGGTTATGATAAATAGTTGTGTGGTAATAAAGTGTCGCCTTAAGCGTTAGCGTTACTATATAAAACAAGGTTCCTTGGGAAAACGAGACGAGACATGATACATCGAGGGCCTCATGGACAAGCTACCTTAATAGCTAAAACACATGATCACCTCTTGATGACCGCAAGTCAAGAGTAAGAAGGATAACCCATAAAGCAAGGGCGATTCAATAAAGTGTGCGAATACAAGAAGCGTTCCTTTTACAAGGAATAAATTAGGTTTCGGGGACGAAACCTCTTTAAGGGGGGAAGACTTGTAACATCCCGAAATTTCTAAAAATAATATTAATTATATTATTTATTGGTGGGAATGTTTACTCGGGTTAGTGGGAAAACAAAGTAGAGTATGAGTTATTATAAGTCGGGCAAGTGTTGGGTTAAATGGATATGGGTTATGGACTTGGGTTATGAAGAAAAGAGGAAAAGACCATGGGCTTAAGCCCATGATCCATAATTATATAAACCTTAATTACCCATTTTTATTCATTTACACATATTCCATACACCACCAAAACACACACTTAGCTCTCTCTCATCCTACTTTCTCTCTCTATCCGAAATCACCAAGAACGACCGATCCCAACCCGAGGTAATGATAGTATGATATTGTAGAGATCCAAACCCGTTACATCTAGTCGCGGAATGATGAGCCGACACCGTTAAACCATTGAAGTCACGAGATCCGGGTGAAATCGGGTATAAACCGAACCTAATATGAGCTTAGGGGTCTCCCTAGCTAAGATTTGGATCGAAAGGGACGAAAAACGGTGAAAACGGTGGTGAAACAAGCGAGATCTCGCTTTTCCGGCGAGATCCCGTTATTCCGGCAACGACGGCGCCGGAGATTATGTGTATGTGGTAAGGGAATGTCAGAGAATGTTTTTGACATTCTCTGACCTAACCCTAGTTCGTTAACGGTGAGTTAACGAATTAGAGGTGATTCGTTAACATGGAATTAACGAATTAGAGGTGATTCGTTAACAGGGAGTTAATGAATTAGTGGTGATCGTCAAGTGGTTTGCTAATGTAAATGTAACGAACTAGAGTTAGGTTCGCGTCCATTTCGTTAAGGATGAGATAACGAATCAGAAAGTTCAATTCGTTATAGAAGGGTCCAGTTCATTAAAAGCACCAATTCGCTATAAAGGTTCAATTCGTTATAAGGTCCAATTCGTTATAGGGTTCAGATCGCTATGAAGGTCGATTCGTTATAAAGTAACGAACTAGCCAATTCGTCATGGGAGACTGAAGTAACGAATAAACCCCAATTCTTAAAGGACTGGATAATGAACTAGAAGTTGGTAGAATTACAGAATGGTCCCTGGATTTGTGATAGAATGATATAATTACATAATAGTCCTTGGACTTTGATAATTGATGAAAGATACCTTTAAAGGTTAACGAGTAACGATTAACTAACCGGTAAAGATTCAATGAAGTAAAACCGGTTTAGACGCGTAAGACTAATTAAGTAGCAATGTGAATGATTAGAGCGGTATTTAATATTATAATTATTAAACAGTTAGTTGCGCACAGCTCGAGAAGGAATAACCATTAGCTGAAGACGTAACCGAGTTCAGGTGAGTTTCTAGCCCCATTTCCTTGTTATGTTTTCGGGGCTGTGTGCATACTCAATGTGAAGTGTGAATACACTTACCTTAAGTGGTAAGTGTATGCTATAGATGTTATACAAGTAGCTAATATATAATGCTTGCCGGTGCGTGAACGATCTTCGGATATTGCACGTATCGCAAAGGATAGTGACTGTCAAGTGGTTATTAGTGTGTATGATTGCTATGATAAGACTTGCTTATTATGTAAATAATGTGCTGGTAGGAAGTGGGTTATAGACAAGTAGATGTAGAGTGAGACAGAAGTGGAAAGGGGTCTAGTAATAGTGATAGGGGCATAACGTGAGCAAGTGGTAGAGTGAGTCTATGCGTGCCTTCGTTATTATAGTGGTATAAAGTGGCATAAGTGGCTAAGCTGTAGGGGTAATTAATTGGCTAAGCTGTAGTGGTATTTAAGTGATTTAGTAGTAACAGGTTAGACAGTGGACTATGTGTCTTCGGATACGTATATAATGTATGTAGTGGTTGTATGATAAGTTGCTTGATTAACTAACACTCACTCAGCGTAGCTGAATTTTAGTATGCATGTAGGTGATCAGACTAAAGAACTAGCATGAGGATGACACATGGCATGGATTGAACAGCTGGCATCTGAAGATGGAAGAAATGATGTTTTAAATATGAGGTTTTATGTTTTGGTTTTAAAGTAAAGATTAATGTTTTGTATTGAATGATTAAAGTTGACATTTCTACGAAAGTTTTAATGAACTCTGATTTGTTAGAACTGTGTTTATGAGTAAATCGGACGTTAAAGTAGGGCTACCGGGTTCGGGGCCTTACATTTTAGTCATACATTGTCCCATTGCTCGCGTCTTATTACCATTAGGAAACGAACCACAAGGGACACAATGTCTGCAAGCTGACAGATGAAATCGTGCATACTCATCCATGGTAAAGGATACCTAGGGTATTGCTTTATAAAAGGTTTATGCCTTGTTATGGAACATTGTTGCTAAGATTGAAAAAATAAAAAATTTTAAAATATTTTGATCTACTAGTTGTAAGGTTTAAGTTAAGTTGGGGTGACATTGTAAAAATCAAACTAAGCCTGAATAATGATTAGAATCTGATCACTATCTGATATTGTGTGCTTATTTGAACTTTAACCGTATCACTGATGTCTCTGAATCCTTTGTTTAAAATTTTTAGTGGATAACAATATCTATGACTGACTTAACATCAGACATAATAAAGCTGAAATATATAACCGTGATGGAAGAACGGATATCCATATATTAATCTTTGAAAATAGTTTTATTTTGAAAAATTTTTGTTTTGATTACAACTTTCGTTCAAAAACCGAAAGGATTTTACATTTCTGTATTATTTTCGACTTTGGTGAATGGTTAATCGGGTTTGGATATCCAAGAATCTGTATCAAGCGGTTGTTTTTGACAAAAACTTTCAAATAGGGATTAAAATTCAAATGTATTAATCTAGGTCATTGATTTGAACATGATTGGGTTTCGAAAGTGTGAAATTTGTGGGTTTAAACCGTGTTTGAAAGTTAACAGCGTATAAGTCTTCAACTTATACGGACATATAAGTTTTATGACTTATACGGGCGTATAAAGTCAAAGACATATACAACATGTAAGTCACTTGTATATATATCTTGTCTTATACGTCGTCTGTTCATTTTCAAATCTTATACGTTTATCAGAGAAAATTATATGTTGAACACTATTCATGATCTTTTGCAACGTATAACTTGTTATATGCACCGTATAATTGAAATTATTGACTCTTGTGGTTGATTTGCAAACCACCTGAGTTATTGAAGGTAAAATATTGTCTCTAATATGTTAGATCTGATTGTTTTTACAGCAGATGAACAGTGACGGTCCAAGGTTTCATATTGGACGTGTGTTTGGACGTAGATCATAGGTGTTTTGAACTAAAAACCTTATCGATGGTTAAACGAAACTAGTTGCCCATGTTTGATAATTAGTTGGTGTATGTTTATGTCTAATTGATTTGGACCTAACTTTGTTCAACTACATAAGTTGTTATAAACTTATACGTCGTATAAATTCTATAAACTTATACAGCTTATAACTTCTAAAACTTATAAGTTTACAGATCTTATACATCTTATTGACTTATGTTAATACACGGTTTTGCGTCTCGAGTCTTTGTAGTTATCGTTATGTATTTATCGTTTAATTATTGTAATAATTATTAAGATATTAAGTTAGTTCGTTAAGAAAGTCATCTAGTTTGTTAAGGATTTTTAACGAACTAGACTTAAGTTATGTTCCCTCTTGATTCGTTAAGGATGTTTAACGAATCAGGGGGTGGTTCGTTAAGTTATTTCGTGTAATGTATTGTAACGAAGTCGATGTCTAGTTTGTTATGGAATGTTAACGAACTAGACCCGTCTTATATAAATAGTGGTGTCTTCCACTGTTAATTTAAGTATTGACTTTATATTATCGAATCTCTACCAAAATTGTCTCTCTCAATCTTCAACTTAATATTATACATACACATATATACAATTAATACTTATACATAACATTAACGTATAACCAATATATATATATATATAACATAATGTGCTAGATCCGAGTTATAGTTTATTAAGATCTTAGATCTTATTAAAGAAGTTCAAACAAGTGGTATAAGAGCTTTCGGTTGCGCGATTGCTCTTAATTTGATAGATAATTTGGTATTTAAGGACTGTTAATTGTTATTTCGATATTATTGAATGTTCAGTTTGATTTGAATCAATTGAATGTGTATTGGACTGGTTATGGATTAATTTGGATAAGATCTGTGAGTGTTAAGGTATTGGAAAGGTGTGGTGAGTTGGAATTGGTTTTTGGATTGGTTTTGGACTGAATCGGTTTGAATCTGTCTTGGCCGAAAACAGGGTGCTCGTTTTGGTCAAATTGGTTATGATATATGCTTATTAGGGTTACGAGATGGTTTGAGTTGGGTTCGCGTTGTGTTTCTGAGTAATTTGATTGGTAATTTGAATGATTTGGTGAATTAGTGAGTGAGTATTACAGATTTAGGTGTTGTTTTTGGTGTTCATACTTTTCTAGAAATTTGGAAAAGATGGTTGAAGATTTGAAGATCTTCATCTGATCTTTGAAAATTCGTTAACTTCAAAGTGATTCGTTATTATTATTGGCTAATTCGTGAACCAATTTGTTACATTTTCTCATTCGTGTCATTCACTTCGTGTAACACGTGTCTTAATTCGTTAACTTTAATTCCAACAACTTTTGCCACGTGGCAATAGTTGTCAGAGTGTGTTACAACCGTTGTAACAACCTGATTCACTATAGTTGATTCGTTATCAACTGTAGCGTATTCGTCATTTAATTCGTTAAGGTTTACTAAGTGATTCGTTAAGATTTACTAAGTGTTTCGTTACAATTTACCCAGTGATTCGTTACTTTAAAATCAGATTCATTAATCTGATTCATTGACTTAACTCGTTGACCAATTCGTTAAAACCTTTCAGATTCGTTAACATTTCAGATTCGTTAACATTTCAAATTCGTTAACATTTCAGATTCGTTAATACTGTTCCTGATTCGTTACCTGGACAACTTTCAATTCGTGAATTGTGATTCGTTGACTACTGTTTGCAGTTCGCTAACAAGTACTATTTACCATTCGTTAAGATATTTTCAATTTTAACCCCTGGAGTTTGAAAGTATTTTCATTTAACAACATGGCTGGTATGTATGCTTTGGCGTCTCAAAATATGTTTATGCAACAAATGTTGCAACTGGACACCGAGATCGGTTCACATTCAAAATGTCCACATTCAAAATCTGAAGTTGATAAGATTGATACTATCAAGAATGCACTACAGAGTTCTTATTCTACGTTTTTAGTGGTTCTGAAAGAGAACAATTACTTCAACAATGAAGACTTGACTGCATCCGAATTCATGCAAAAGATCGAAGCAAGAGAGTACGATCTCAAATGTCAAAAGTCTTCTAAGGACAATCAAGATCTTGCTTTTTATGGTGGGAGTATGCCCTTGAGTTCAACCATTTCACCGATCACTGCATTTCTTACACAAAATGCAAGTGAGAATGCAACAACTATTTATAATGATCCAAGAGCATGTTTCTACACTGCTGGTAATTCTGGATCACATGGTGCTTCTGGTGGATCTGGAAATTCATTCACTACAAATCAATTCTCTGCACCACCGATTGTAAACATGAAGGAAGCAGAACAAAATTTGCTTTCCTGACAACCTTCATGTCTTCCTATGAGAACTTGGTGAGTAGCAAGATTGCCACTAGTGATTTGACTGATGAAGACTATGATCAGATTGATCCGGATGACTTAGAGATTATGGACTTGAAATAGAGCATGGCAATGATTGTTCGTAAGGTTAAAAGGTTTATGCAAAGAACCGACAAAGATCTTCCGCTTTAAACAAGATATTAGGATTTGACAAACTGAAAGTCAAATGCTATAATTGCCAAGAATTCGGACATTTTGCTAAAGAATGTGATAAGCCGAAAAATGAGTATACTGGTCCTCGTGGTCAAAACCAAAGTTCTTCTACACCACGAGGGAATGATACTGAAAAGAAACCGTTTACTTCTGGGTCACAAGCAATGTTAGCTGATGGAACTGATTGGTCACAACGATTGTTGTGTGGTGATAATCAAGCTAATTTAGTTATGTTCAAGACACATGATGTTTTTCAAGATGCAAGCTGAATTGAGTTATCGTCTGACAATGACACCGAATCGGACTCTGATGATTCATGTGTTAATATTCCAACCACGTTTGCTTGCATGGCTAAGATCAATGAGGTTACTCCTTCTATTTCTGCTAATTTGTCTGCTAAAGTAAATTGTGCTGAATGTGAGACTAACAAACCTAAGTTAGAGTCTTTGAAAAATCATAATGATAGTTTAGTGAGAGAAATTGCTTCACTAAAGGATACTTATCGACAATCTCTTGAATCTCAAATGAGATCTCGATAGAAGATTGAAGCTTTGTCGACAAGTAACCACGATCTCAAGGCTGAGTTATCTGTTAAAATGACAATTAATGATCAAAAGTTTCAAGAAATTTTGAAACATCGTTCGAAGATAACCGAGCTTGAGAATGAGGTTCTTGAGCTAAAGAACATGTTGGGCAAAAATTAGAAACTCTTCCTTTTTTCTAAACGAAATAATTGAAGTATTTGGTAAGCAAAAAGATTCGAAAAAGGGTATAGATTTAGTTGAAATTCCACCACTTTTTCATAATGACTATAAAGCAAATCCTTTTTCTAGAAAAGAAGGGGATGTGATTGTGAAAGAACCTGTGATTTCAGAAAATACTAAACCAGTTAAACCTGAAACTATTAAAGCCCAACCTGCAACTCAAAAACCTCATGTAGAAAGCAACAAAGTCTTTGTTGAAAATGTTGACAAAGTGATTATTGAGGATGTGTTTGAACCTGAGGTTATACACAAAAACGAGAACATTCCAAGTTCCAATCACATTCTTTGTGAACCTCATGAATTTGAGAAGGCTGTGTATGGTTCACACACAACTCATGTGAGAAAAGAAAACCAAGTTAAGGTTGAACCCGTGAAGGTTAAGAAATCAGAAAAGCCTAAAATTTCTGATGAGGACTTGATGCGTTTAATCAATATTACTGTTTCTAAACCATCATATGCTCGTGTTTTTAAGTTAAAAGGAATGAACACGATGTTCACTGAAAAAGACATTCCGATTAGTATTATCAAACCTGAACTGATCAAAAGCATCTTTTACAATGAAACTGACAAGGTACAAGATCTTGAACGTCAATATGTTTGTGCCAAAACATCAAACTCATCAGAACCATTGGTTAGAGCTAAACAAGTGTTAAAAAATGCTAAGAAAGTTCAGTTTGTAAAATCCAATGGAACTGACACATTGCAAAGTTTTTCAAACTGCTCTAATCTTGACTTTTATATGAAAAAGGAGTCTGTATCGTCTGATGATTTGGCCATGAGTTTCACTAAAAATGTAAGTTATCAACCTTCTGTTGCATCTTTTTTTGCCAAACCTCAACATGATCGTGTGGACATGCGAAGTTGCTTTTTGCGTGGACAACAAGGTCATATGGTGATAAACTGTGGTCAGCAGAAATCCCAGAACCTTCATCCGTTTGTCAAGGACCATTCAAAACCGGTTCCTTTGATAAAGGAGATTTGGAAATGACCTGTGTCGTGTGATGATGATACTCACATCATGTTTTCAAATGTGAATCCACGTAAGGTAATTCATGTGAACGAAACACATGGTCAAGTGAAACCAAAGTTTTTGCCAACTGAACCTATATGCAAGAATGTGAACTCAAATGTCGTCAAGCTGCTTATCTAAGACGAAAGTCTAAGAAGCCGGTAACTTATTCTCCAGTTGCTGAACAACAGTTGAATTCTGTTCAAGTTAATTTTCCAAGAAAAACTCAAAAGGTGCCCAAGACTGAGGCCTGGACAGCCTTTTTGAACTAACTGGTGAAAACTGGATAATGGATAGTGGATGTTCTCGTCATATCACTGGAAATATCGACCTCTTAACAAACGTGAGAAATATTCAAGGGGGTTATGTGGCATTTGCTGGGAATTCTGGAGGCATGATGTAACACCCCGCAACCGCAGCGGAAACGTAAACGGGATGTGACAGACACCTCTGATATCAACCACATTGTTTATAAAGAAAACTGAATGCATTAATATACTTCAAAATTACATTATCTCATCTTTCATTACCGTCTAGGTGATACACACATCATACAATACGATTCATAATTCTATCTGTTATAATGTATCCTAACATCCCGCACACAAATCTTACACACATCAAGCACTTAGCACGTAAGCAATCACTTCATCTAAATTGTACCTGAAAAGCATGTGAGAAAACGGGTCAACTACGAATAGTTGGTGAGTTTCACAATTTTAGTAAACCATGATAAATCCATATCATAATATAATATTATCTGGGGACACTGTTAACCCAGTACTGTACTCACTCCGGGGACACTGTTAACCCAGAAACACATCCAATAACCTCTGGGGACACTGTTAAGCCAGAGACACATCAAATAACATCTGGGGACACTGTTAACCCAGAAACACATTTAATAACCTCTGGGGACACTGTTAACCCAGAAACACATTTAATAACCTCTGGGGACACTGTTAACCCATAACACTGTTTCGGGCCTTACAATGTTAGCAACTCAGACAATTACCATCTTAATACATTACCGTACGATTCCCGTACAATAAACATTATATAAATTCATTCATTTCCATGCGATCAGCATGTACTTAAACATTTTGATGGAAACATGCTTTCCGCCCCGGGAAAATATTTAAAGCAGTTCAGTAAAAAGGGGCTCGTGAAACTCACCTTAGCACACGCAAGCAGGTAACAATAATCATTATCAGTTAACACGTCCAATCTGTAATATGATCCCTATGATCGTTACTATACACTCATTATTAATATAACTTTAACCAGGTTAACCGGTACATCTGGGGACACTGTTAACCCAGCACTGTACCCGTTCTGGGGGCAAGGTTAACCCAGAAACCCTTTCCGGACTCAGATTGTGATGTCGTTTAGAGTTCAACAGTCAAATCTTCTAATAGCTTGTTTTCCCCGTTTTGCGTGCCTAGCACGGTTATCCAATTTTATATTTCAAAATGAGTTTGGTCACACACGACCCGAAAATAGTTGTTGACTGATAATTTAATTAAAGTGGTGAAATTAGTACTCGGTTTAGACGCCCCGATTGACCGCGGGTCCCGTTTCCGTCTTTGGCGTACCGGAAACTGTTAAATCGGTTACATTCTCCACCCGTTAAGAAATTTCGTCCTCGAAATTTTACACGCCCGCTATCTCCTTTCGAGAGAAAGGTGGGGGGGTTTTTCCCTCAGAATTCACCCTCGCGTTACCAAGTATAATCTGGTCCTCGCTGTGAATTCCACTTAATCTTAATTAATAAAGCTTGGTATGTCCAAACTGTTTAGTTTTCCCGTCTACTATCTCTACGGAATTAGTTATGATATCAAGCTGTCTTCTATGAGTACCTCTATTACTAGTACTTTCGTTGCCTCATCGCTTAGGCACTTTTCAATCCGTATACATGGCAAAATATCATGTATAGTACTTAGCCCCTGGAATACTTTAATCAATAAACTAAGTGACCAATCATGGAGATAGTCTCATGAGGCCCAATATATTAAGGAGCTATTTTCGGTTTTGGCAAACCTCATATCACCTCTCTAAGGTGATGCCTTAAAAATGCCTTGTCACCTCTTTCCAATGACAATGGTCTCCTATGAATGTTGGCATAAATCCTTTGCCAATCTCGCGATGCTTTCAACTCATCTTAAATATTATAAATCCGATTGGTTGTTTCTCGAATCAATTCAAATCTTATGGCATGATTGACGCCCATTTTCAATTTACAAATGGGTGATAATTACTTCACCCATAGAAAGCTTCAAGCTCTCGATGCTTCCTTCCCCGCCTTCCAATAATGGAAGTATGATGACTATTTCGATCTGAGATCATTGAAAATGGTACTCCACGACGAGATACCACTTCACCATCAGGAATTTGAGCAAGAATTCATTGTGGTAATCGTCATGGTTTGGGATGAAATGCGAGGATTGGTTAATCGATCCGCGATTACCCAATTTACCTCATGCCTTTGATATATCTTGGGAATTTGCGTCCCGAAATCCATGGTAATTTATTCCCACTATCATTGGCGAATTTTCTGTCGTTGCGGCGTACCCCAGGGTTTTCGGTGTGCAGCCTTATCTCTCGCATAACTCAAATATCCTCTAATATACGTATCCATATCTTTCTCCGACTCTGCCATTAATAAGATCCTTTCAGATATTCGCATCATCAATAGTCTAATCCGATCCCAGATGTATGAAATATTTCGATCTATGCGCTTCGTCCATGATTAAATCACGAAGGTCATGGAGGGTCGGGATCCAAGCCCGATTTTTGAAGTAGAGAATTTCGTCCACGCGCTGTTCGAAATTCTTCTCATTGCCGTAAAGTCCCTCCTTTTCCAATTATTTCTCTTTCAACGCCTCCCGTTGAGCGACTCGAATCAGGTCCTAAAGGTTCGACTGGACTATCATCCCCAGCAGTCGCACTCGCAATGACTTAACCCGATCTTTCTTACTCAAGGCATCGGCTACGACGTTAGCCTTGCCAGGGTGATAACGGATGTCACAGTCATAATCGCTTAACAACTCGACCCATCTTCGTTGCCTCATATTCAGTTCCTTCTGATCAATTATGTGCTGCAAACTTTTATGATCGGTGAAGATGGTGCACTTCATATCGTAGGGGCAATGTCTCCACATTTTAAGTGCGTAGATAACCGCTCCCAGTTCTAAGTCATGAGTAGTGTAATTTTTCTCGTGTATTTTTAACTGTCGGGAAGCATAGTCTATAACCTTATTATTCAGCATTAACACGCATCCTAACCCTCTATGCGATGCGTCACAATACGCGACAAAACCATCGTCTCCATCGGGGAGACTAAAAATCGGCGCTTGGCACAATTTTAATGGTTTCTATCTTATTTGGATCTATGTGAAATCCTTGTTGTTCTACAACATGACCAAGGGATTATGCCTTCTTTATTCAAAATCACATTTCGAAAACTTCGCGTACAACTCCTCTTGCTTTAACCCTCCCACAATTTTCCTTAACCGTCGTTCGTGCTCTTCTTTACGTTGCGAATATATCAAAATATCATTAATGAATTTTATGAAAAATTTGTCAAAATAAAGTTTACAGACTCGGTTCATGAGTTCCATGAATGCTGCCGGCGCATTTGTTAGCCCGAAAGGCATAACTAAGAATTCATAATGGCCGTAGCGAGTCCGAAACGCTGTTGTTGCAACGTCCTCCTCTTGGATTTTTTTCATTTGGTGATAACTATATCTAAGATCAATTTCTAAAAATAAATCGCCCCTTGCAGTTGATTAAACAGATCATTCACTTCGAAGAAGTGAGTACCTACTCTTGATCGTCACTTTATTCAATTCTCCCTAATCAATACATATCCTAACACTTCCGTCCTTCATTTCCCAAATAACAATGGTGCACCCCATGGTGACTAACTAGGTCGTATAAAACCTTATCCAATAATTCTTGCATTTCAGTTGGTGTAAGTCGGTAAGATGCTTTAGCAACAGGGCCAGCTTGAGGTATTAAATTGTTTCTGAATTTGACATGTCGGGTTGGCGGTAATCCAGGAAGTTCTTCTGGGAAAACTTGTGGAAATTCGCGTACCACCGGGATATCTTCTGTATGTTTTCTTTTAAATACTTTGGCAATCGCGTTTGTTAAATACACCACGTCTTCTTGTTGTAAATACTATAACATCTCAAAATGAGATTAGAGTGGTAACATAATACCGTACACTTTTCTCTGTATCTAATCGCTTCATCGTCCGAAGGAGAGCTTCTAATCATCTTCTTTTCATAATTGATTTCAGCTTCATGTCGAGTTAGCCAGTCCATGTTAACTATTACGTCAAACTTCTTAACTTTACTGGTCGTAGGTCAATAAGGAAAGGTTAATCGTTCAAAATAATAGGACAATTCCGAACAATTTAGTTAACCATTAGGGGTTTACTGTTAGCGATTCTACAGTATAGGGTTCTATAGTTTCACTAATCGGTATCTTTCCAAATGATAGGAGGTTAACAGGAGCTAACTTCTATCGACGACCGTAAAAATATCGCTGAAGTCTATTGATTTAAAACAACAACGTACTTAATACCACTTTTGGATCATGACTTGCTTTATTTGAATTACTCCCAAAAGCACGGCTCCTTGCTTGACCAGGGGTTGATGCTTGTCATGAGGTTCATCTTCCAACAACACCTTGGTTCAACTTTGGGCAATTTCTCTTGAAACGTTCTGTACTGCCACATTCATAGCAAGTACAACTGTTTGGCATAAATTGATTTCTTTGAATGGATTGTTATTGAAGTTGTTGGGTTCGGAGTGGTTGTACACGAATGGGTTGGGGTTGTCGGTTCACATGGCTTCACTTGGTTCTACAATTGTGGCATTACGTCCATCTTTACTACACCTGTGGCCTACTATCACTCGACATTCTTCTTCCTGCCGATAACCATATTTTCCACATTTAGGGAAGAACCCCTTTATGCGGTTCATGTTTTCACACCAGAACTAGTCTTAGTATAATTCTGGGTTGTAGGGCTTACCTACCTATTCAAAGGCCTATCTTGCACTATGCCTTTATCACTTCTCTTCTTTAACACCCGACGTCTCACCTAACGTCCTTCCAGTCCGCTTCCCATAGAGTTAAGTATATCGATGCTGGCTTGTGACACAACCCTTCCAAAGGTTGAATATTTTACCGGATTGACTATACTCCTTATCGATGGAGTTAGTCCCCAATATAGCGCTCACTTCGCTTAGTTTCAGGGGTAATTAGCCATGTTACCAGACATGACAATTCCTTCAAACTATTAGCGTGTTCTAAGTAATCAGCACGCAACATTTCTATTTTTCATAGCTCAGTTCCCAATCTCTGAACTTACTTACTCGAATAAAAGTGCTCTAGCACAAGAATTTTAAATTCCGACCATGTCCTCTGAGCAATAATTTTCTAACTATAATTTTGTACCATCGTGTTCCATCACGATACAACATAATCTACCAACATTTCTGTAGCATATTTCACTACACAATGTTCTAGTCTCTTACCAATATCCTTAATCATTTCGATCTTTTCTATCTACTCGTTAATCTATTCCTCCCTTTACCATCAGTACCCTATTAATAATTTCCTTACCACGAACAACAACATATCCTTCATACCGGATCTAATTCATTACGACTACTATTCATGTTTAGTTTATAACTAATACTTGTAGTCATAATAGTATTCGGTGGAACATTATCACTTTTAGTAATACCACCAAGAATTGGAATATTCATATTCATGTGATTGCTCGATCTACAATCTTGCGATCACATTTGTATCAACACTAGCAGTGATCTGTGATACGACATTCGGTATCATCATCTGCTATCTTTGAGCAATCAACTGAATCATATCAATCTCCATCATTGGAGTTACTCTTTTTATGTCATTCTGCCGTACTCATCCCGTACGCAGTAATCAATACTAATCTCACCGTATAACTCGTTACCAGCTCAATCATGACGGCAGGTACACATACACACCAAATATTATCATACATATTACACATATCAGTATCTAATATATATGTCCCACAAATATAATAACATATGGACTTAACCGGACGTCGGTTAATGTTCAAATATGTTTCATAACCCTTGTCACCAACTGACGTATAGATCTTTCTCAACAAAGATTAATGTTTAATATACTTGATTTCAATATCCTTCTGCATGTCAACATAACCGATACATGCTCACCGTGAGCACCAAACGATTACGTACCACGGAGTTATAATATCCGTGTCTATTCGTATTTCCGGTATACGCGGTATACCACCTACGAACGAATAACCAATTATGCTATAATGATTCCAACACCTCTTTGTGTATAGGTAATCATTCTATTCGAGTATACATAGGTATAGGCATCTAACGGATGTAAGGATAACATAGGGAGTTGCAAGGTTCAAGGTAATTGCGCAACATGGTTTGCCCTCAAATATTATCAATTACTATTATGGAAAACTCTATCACTTGCTCAGTCAATGTCCTCAGACGTTCTAGGTTCGCTAAAATCGGTGATTCTCGATCTGGAGGTGGTATGACTCATATGCTTGAGAGTGAGAAACACACATATATATATAGAAATATATATATCTTTATCTGCTCATTTATTATCAATTTTTTTTTTTATGGAATAAGAACGGGTTCAGGTACAGGTTCATCCGTACATGAGGGTCGTGGTTCGGGTGAACACAGGGGGTTGTTAGGTATACGGTACCGGTGTTGGTAGGGTAAGGGATCTACTAATTTTTGGTTGGGAGTGACGGTTACTCAATATTTCTGATTAATGTCAAACGAGAGATTTAACTTGGCGCTATCATAACTATGGCCCGATAAGTCGGACTTATCATCAACCGATGCTCTAGAAATTTCAGCATCCTCGGTACTTTTATTATTTCATCCCCCGGTTCCTTATCCGGGTCCCATTTCTCAATACATGTACCCACAAGATATGTACATATATATATATACACATTAGCACGTATAAATAATATTATATACTTTACACATATGTTGCCATTTTTACCTATTAATGTACCCCGTGACTTCCCCTGAATTCCCTCGTGCGGACAAGTCTGTTATTATGTTCCGGACCATAACAACTCACTTGTCCATCCAAGTTCATCCAGACCTCGTCACTATAAATTATTAGTTGATATTCAGATCCTATAATACTTGAGCTACTGGTTATATTTTAGGTATCTTTTAAAGACATCCTAATTCTTTTATAACCAATGGCTCTGATACCAAGTTCTGTAACACCCCGCAACCGCAGCGGAAACGTAAACGGGATGTGACAGACACCTCTGATATCAACCACATTGTTTATAAAGAAAACTGAATGCATTAATATACTTCAAAATTACATTATCTCATCTTTCATTACCGTCTAGGTGATACACACATCATACAATACGATTCATAATTCTATCTGTTATAATGTATCCAAACATCCCGCACACAAATCTTACACACATCAAGCACTTAGCACGTAAGCAATCACTTCATCTAAATTGTACCTGAAAAGCATGTGAGAAAACGGGTCAACTACGAATAGTTGGTGAGTTTCACAATTTTAGTAAACCATGATAAATCCATATCATAATATAATATTATCTGGGGACACTGTTAACCCAGTACTGTACTCACTCCGGGGACACTGTTAACCCAGAAACACATCCAATAACCTCTGGGGACACTGTTAACCCAGAGACACATCAAATAACCTCTGGGGACACTGTTAACCCAGAAACACATTTAATAACCTCTGGGGACACTGTTAACCCAGAAACACATTTAATAACCTCTGGGGACACTGTTAACCCAGAACACTGTTTCGGGCCTTACAATGTTAGCAACTCAGACAATTACCATCTTAATACATTACCGTACGATTCCCGTACAATAAACATTATATAAATTCATTCATTTCCATGCGATCAGCATGTACTTAAACATTTTGATGGAAACATGCTTTCCGCCCCGGGAAAATATTTAAAGCAGTTCAGTAAAAAGGGGCTCGTGAAACTCACCTTAGCACATGCAAGCAGGTAACAACAATCATTATCAGTTAACACGTCCAATCTGTAATATGATCCCTACGATCGTTACTATACACTCATTATTAATATAACTTTAACCAGGTTAACCGGTACATCTGGGGACACTGTTAACTCCGCACTGTACCCGTTCTGGGGGCAAGGTTAACCCAGAAACACTTTTTCGGACTCAGATTGTGATGTCGTTTAGAGTTCAACAGTCAAATCTTCTAATAGCTTGTTTTCCCCGTTTTGCGTGCCTAGCACGGTTATCCAATTTTATATTTCAAAATGAGTTTGGTCACACACGACCCGAAAATAGTTGTTGACTGATAATTTAATTAAAGTGGTGAAATTAGTACTCGGTTTAGACGCCCCGATTGACCGCGGGTCCCGTTTCCGTCTTTGGCGTACCGGAAACTGTTAAATCGGTTAAAAATACCCAAATCATCCGAATTATTTTCGGATGATTCATTTTTACTTGTTTAACTCAATTATATGAAAATAGTCCATTTTTAGGGTTTTTATACACCAGTCAGCTCGCTTAAGCGAACTTCACCGGTTTACGCGTTTTAACTTTAAAAGTTTGATAATTAGCACAAATACTTATCCGTTTACTCTCGGATCTCGAAATTTTGTACAAATCACTTTTTAACAGTGGGAAATTTTATAAAAATATTTCCAGAATTAATTCTTATATTTAAAATTTATTTATCTATTTTTAAACACCATTTAAACACTAAATATGTCGTAAATACCAAACGATCTTAGAAAAATCCCAAATTTTTTATGGATGTCCCCTGCCATTCACATAGTCCACTGTAATATTTCCAGAACCAAAATCTTCTTTTACATGTCATTTTTACTAAAACCGAGCTAGAACACCCTAGAACTCGTTTAACCGAAAAGCCTACTTAGACTTCTCCAACTGACCTCAAATTTTGTGTGTGTCTTATACATGATATAAAAAGCTTATCTACAATTTTCCAGAATTTTTCATAATATTTAACTATTTTTCACCATTTTTGGCCAAAACCGAGCATTAAATTCACCAAATATTCATCCTTTGTCCAAAAATTACCAAAAATTTACAGAACTCTTATTTTCATGTGTAGAATATCCCTGTAAAATTTCATGACCTAACTTTAAAGCATCAACAATCTGTCCAATTTTCCCAAAACCGAACATAACCGAATATACCTTTCGTTTTCCGCCACTACGAGCCACAAACTCGTCTTTCCGCCTTATCTACCACTAAATACAGAGCCTACAATCAACATACCACAATACCAAGCAAGTTACACTCACGATCAAGCCATTTCTTTCATGGTTACGGTTATGATACTAAAACAAAGATTTAACCGTAAAAATTCGTTTTTGATTCGTTTAACTCCTTTCTTGGACCAAGATCCCTTGTATAACCCGTATACATCACTTGATCATGCAAGAATCGGTTTCCATCTCGGGTTTTCACCCTTTTTCACTTGGAAACCTCCTTTTCTTGCAAGAACACTCAAGAAACGAACATAAACACTTACATAACACAATTTTACCTCGGTTTTTCTTGTCAAAATCTCGGTTTTAGGCTCTTGGTCTTGAGAGAATTGGAGGTTTGTTGAAAAAGTTGGATGAAAAAAGAAAATGTAAGGGGTATAACACCCCTATATTCCGATCGGAATTTTGGATGGGTGGGGTGGGACCCACAACTTCATTTTAAGCCACATATTTGGATTCTCGTAATCCGGATAATGTTTTGGATAATCTGGTTCAGTTCGTTTCTCGGTTAAACGTTTAATTCGGCTTAAAACGAGGCCAAAACGGTTGTTTTTCGGCTAAAAAATGAAATTTATATAAAACCGATTTAAAAACTTTAAAAACTTAAACCATGAGATTTATTAACTCAAAACATCATATTATTAATTATCGCGCATCTTTTTCGGCTTGATCGATTGTCTCTTGCTCAGTTTGGTATTAAAGGTTTCGTTTAATGTACCGTCGTACCATTAAATCGAAATTCTTTTTCTGTGCCGTACTTTACTTATCCCGAAGCATTAATGCTTCGTAAAATCACTAAATATCATATATCTCGTCTATAATTGAACCCTCGATTCGTTCGGGTTTCAATAACTATCAATCGATTAATCGCATATTCAATACGATGAATTATTTATTCACGCACAATCAATACAGTGAACCCTGTATTCTCGTATAGTTACTATGGTAACTCATGTACCCGACATTACATATGACGTAACTAACGTCTACCGGTTAGGGTATACCTGGTTTCGTTGGAATCGTTACACATGATAACACAAGAGGGTGAAATTTCAAATGGTCAAATTACATTTGAAAAAGTCAATTACTGTGACAAGGTGGACCATAATTTATTGAGTGTGTCGCAAATCTGCGATAAGTACACCATGGTCTTTACTGATAAAGAGTGTCTGATTTTGAAACCGGGATATGTGATTCCCGAGGACATGGTTGTCATGCGATCACCTTGATCAAATGATATTTATGTATTAAATATGAGTTCTAATGTATCAACGTCTATCAAAACATGTTTTGTCTCAAAATAAACTGAGAAGGACTCTATTCTATGGCATCGTAGATTAGGTCACATACATGTTCGTAAGATGAATTATTAATGGCGACTGACTTAGTTGAGGGTGTTTTTTTGAAGAATTTTAAGTTATCTGATCACTGCGTTGCGTGCGAAAAGGGCTAGCAAAAAAATTAACATCCATCTAAATTATTGAATTCCATTGATACTCCTCTTGAACGAGTTCATATGGATCTTTTTGGTCCTGTGAATCGTGCTAGTATCTTTGGAGATTGGTATTGTCTCGTTGTTACCGATGATTATTCAAGATACTCATGGGTCTTATTTATGAGTTCAAAGGATCAAATCACTAAGATCGAATCACTATAGAAACAAAAACTAAGGAGAATTCGAAGTGATAATGGTACTGAATTTAAGAACACTGTATTGGATTTCTTTTGCATTTAAAAAGGAATTCACCGAGAATACAGTGCACCCTATGTACCACAACAGAACGGAGTTGCTGAAAGGAAGAATAGAACTTTGGTTGAAGCAGCAAGAACTATGCTTGCTGATTCTAAGCTTCCTGTCCAATTATGGAATGAGGCGGTGAATAGAGCTTGTTATACGCTTAATCGGGTTCTAACTGTTAAACGGCTCAAAAAAACAAGTTATGAGCTTTTAAATAATCGAAAGCCTAACTTAAAGTACTTGGAACCGTTTGGATGCCCTTGTACGATATTGAAGAAGGATGTGGGTAAGTTTGAAGAAAAATCCATCGAAGGATATTTCTTGGGGTATGCGTCTCCAAAGAAAAGGGTATTTAATGTCACTTCTGGTTATGTTGAGGAATGGTATCATGTGGACTGTCAAAAGTACACCACACCTCCTCAAGGGAAAGGTCCTGACTGGATGTTGATTATGATAGCTTATTTAATTCATTTACCCTATCAACTGAGAACGTAGATGAAGACCTGGTTTGAACATACTTTGAAGATCATTTGGCCATTCCATGATTTTCAAGTTCTAATGATGTTGAAGCTCCACCTGCTGATCCAACTGAAGATCCATGTGATGCTTCTCCAGTTGCCTTAGATAATGTGTTTACTTCTTCTAATGACAATCAAGCTGATGATCAAGTTATTGAACTTGACAGCGATGTTTCATCTCCCGAACTTGGTGAATATTACACTAACTTATTTGAAAGTGTTGTTTTTCCTGAGAATCCCACTCTTCGGATTCATAATTATCATCCACAGGAAAACATCATTGGAGAACTTGATGTGGGTGTTCAAACACGTCATCAAGTTGCTTCATCAAGTGAAAATAACGTATTGTGTGCTTATGCAGATTTACATTCTTCTGGAATTGTAAATATTGCTAAATTCACTTGCTTTCTGTCCTAAGTTGAGCCAACGACGCCTCATATGGCACTTCAAGATCCTTCTTGGGTAGAAGCCATGCAAGAAGAAATACAGCAATTTGCACGTTTGGGTGTTTGGGTTTAATCGACAAATCCTCTAGAGTCAAGAAAGCTATTCCGACTAAGTGGGTATTTAAATGTAAGAAAGACGATCGAGGGGTGATCGTAAGGAATAAGGCACGATTAGTGGTGCAAGGTTTTCATTAGAAAGAGGGTATTGACTACACTGAAGTGTATGCTCCGGTTGCAAGATTGGAGTCTATTCGAATCTTTCTGGCGTATGCTGCTTATAAGAATATCAAGGTCTATCAAATGGACGTTAAAAGTGCTTTTCTCAATGGTGAACTACACGAGGAAGTGTTCGTTTTACAGCCTCCTGGCTCTGAAGATCCTGATTATCCGGACCGAGTTTACCTATTAAACAACGCCCTGTATGGTCTACATCAAGCCTTGAGCGCTTGGTATGGCACACTCGCCGACCATCTGACGGTTAACGGCTTCAAGCGAGGGACTGTCGACTGCACTATATTTCATAAGACTGTTGGTGATGATCTTCTCCTAGTTCAGATTTATGTCGACGACATTATCTTTGGGTCTACAAACGACACGTTATGTAAGGAGTTCGAGAAGTCAATGCAAGATCAACTTCAAATCAACTACGGCAGGGTGTCACTTCTTAGGAAACCGGCTTATTTCTTGGTAGTGTAAGAAGCAGACGACGGTCTCTACTTCAACCGCTGAGGCAGAATATGTTGCAGCCTCGAGTTGTTGTTCCCAGGTTTTATGGATTCAACAACATCTGCGCGACTACGGTTTGAAGTTTCTTACTACTCCTATTTTGATTAATAACTCTGCCGTCATAAGTATAACAAAGAATCACGTACAACATTCTAAAATGAACATATCGAAATCCGATATCATTTCATACGGGATTGCTTTGAAAAGAAATTAATCGACCTTGAGAAAGTACATACTAATTTTCAGAAATCCGATCTATTTACCAAAGCCTTTGACAAAACTCGATTTCAATTTTTGTTTGGTTTAAATGGATTGAAGACCCTTGCTGATATCCTGAAACAAGGATAAATATCTTTCTTTTCTGTTTATTTTTCATTTTTAAAATTTATTTTGGTTTTGGGTTTTAGGGGGTGAAAAATAGAAAAAAAAAAACAAAAATATTGTGTTTTTCGTATGTATAGATAAAATCCAAAAACATTTAAAAGTTTTAAAAAGTCAAAAACATTAAAAATTAGATAAATCAAAAATATTGTGTTTTTTGTTTTTCTTGTCATTATTTTAAATATTTTGAAAAAACCAAAAACATTATAAAACTTTGAAAAAGACAAAAAGATTGTATTTAATGTTTGAACAGAAAAATCCAAAAATCCAAAAATATTGTGAAGTTTTTATGTTTTTAAGAAAATATACGTGCCTTCGTTATTAAAGTGGCATAACGTGAGTGCGTGGTAGGGTAAGCCTATACGTGCCTTCTTTATTAAAGTGGCATAACGTGAGTGCGTGGTAGGGTAAGCCTATACGTGCCTTCGTTATTAAGTGGCATAACGTGAGTGCGTTGGAGGGCAAGCCACTATGTGTTGGTGCAAGATGTCAGTAGTTCAGTGTCAAGTGTCTGTAATCGTGTTAGTTAGATTTATGTTTTGTATGTAAGCGAAGTTGCTAACAAGTTCGCTGATATGGGCGAACTTGTTAGACAAGCGAAGTTAGGGACAACTTCGCCTGAACATGCCAGGCGAAGTTGTCGTGTCTATATAAGCTGTTTAGGCTAACGAATTCAGTTCATAATTCAGAGAACGAGTTAGAGAGAGTCTGTATTTGGTGATCTTTGTGTCACGTGTTTACGGTTGCAATATAACGTGTTTGTGTTTATTGTAACGTGTTTAATCGTTTTGTCTTCTACGCTCGTAACGTCTTACGTAGGGATTCCGCACCTACGTAGAACGCGATATCTCGTGTAGATCCGGCTGGGAACCTACAATTGGTATCAGAGCTTTTTGCTCGTGATTGTGGTTCGGGATTATCACGTTGGTGTAGAAATCGTTCCGTTCGACTATTCGCGGGACGAGTTTACTGTGTTTTTGTGTCCTACTCACCTCCTGAAATCATAAACAACCCTTTACACCGTCACAAACCTCGCAAAATCCAGAAATCAAACCTGCAAAAACCATCGTGTTCATCAGGCGAAGTTGCCGTCACTGTTAGTAGGGTTTCAGCGAAGTTATAAGGTTTAGCGAAGTTATCCACAACTTCGCCTGCCTTCTCAAGTTCGCTTATCTCAAGCGAAGTTACCCACAACTTCGCCTATCTCACAAGTTCGCTTACCTTAAGCGAAGTTATTCACAACTTCGCCAAATCAGGCGAATTTAAGAAAGTGAGCGAAGTTCAGAATCAGCGAAGTTCAGACATAAGCGAAGTTATCCACAACTTCGCCTACAGTACTGTTAAGAAGAAAATTTTTATTTTTCGGGTTTCTTTGTGTTTCGTAAAAGATGACTTCAATAAACATTACGGAACTGGTGAAGATGGAAGTGGAAGCGGGTTCAGCTACTAAGGCCCCAAAGATGCTGAAAGGAACCGACTTCGTGGCATGGAAGGATCGGTTTGAACAATATGTCAAGTACCAAGATGCTAAAATGTGGGTGTGTATACAAGATGGCTACATTCCACCAACTGCTGAATATGAGGGTCGTGATCAGATTAAGAAATACAGCAAGATGGAAGAAGAAGAGAAGAAAATGTATGAGGCTGAAAGCAAAGCTCATGCAGCAATTACAATGGCTCTTCCACAAGAGATTATGCACACTTTCAGAAAGTACAAAACTGCCAGAGAGCTTTGGGAAGCGCTTGAAAACCGTTTTGAGGGTAATGTGGGAATCCGTGCTTCAAAGATTAAACTACTTAAAACCCAGTTCTCGGTCTTCAAGTATCTGAAGAATGAATCACTTGATGATATCATCACTAGATATTATCATCTGATGACAGAACTCAGCAATTATTCTATTACTTACAAAGAAGATGAGATTGTTGAAAAGCTTCTTGATGCTCTCCCACCTAAATGGGAGATGTACACCGTGTTGATGAGAGAAGACAAAGACTTTGCCGACTATGATTTGGAAACGGCAGTAAACAAGCTACGAACTTTTGAACTAAACATGGTTCGAAAAGAGACATCTACTGATCAGATTCAAGATCCAGGAATGTATGGTGCAAAGGTCAACTCAAGTTCAAGTTCGAAGTCTGATTCGTCTGCTTACTACTCAAAGGGAGAGTCGGGCGCTAACTCAACACATGACGGTCATGTATCTCTCAACATGAATGATGAGGTGTGCTTTGTAGCTGGTGGATCTAATGCTTCTAGCCCTCAAACAACCAAGAGTAGTTTTTCCCCAGGTGTTTCAAACAACAACTACTCGAAGATGCCCATGAGTGTTAAATCTGCTGAACAGCAGTTTGCTCTCTACGCATCTTTCATTGCTTCGTATGAAAATTACATCAAGGGTAAAATTGTTGATCCAGCAACTTTGGATGAAGATTATGATCAGATCGATGCTGATGATCTGGAAGAGATGGATCTGCAGTGGCAGATGGCGATGATTGTGAGAAGGGTTAAGCGGTTTATGAAGAAGACTGGTAGGAAGTTTGTTGGTGAGAGACCAGGGTTTGACAAGTCGAAGGTTAGGTGTTACAACTGCCAACAGAATGGCCATTTTGCAAAGGAGTGCACAAATGAACGTGTAGAGCGCAGTCAAAACAGGTCTACACAACAGAGTGGGGGTGTCAATGATAATAGAGCCATGATATCCAGACAAAATGGAGAGTACAACTGGAATCTGCATGCTGAAGAAGTGTTCGAACAGGCCAATTTGGCAAACATCGAGACTGCAGATAGTGAGAAAGTGACTGGCGAAAATGAAGCTTACATGGCAGAAGCTCAAAATGAAGCTAACATGGCAGATGTGAAAGACCAGCTCTCCGAGGTAAGTACCAAAATTCATTGTACTAAATGTGAAAATCTGTCTGAACAACTGAAAACTATAACTGATCAGTTTGTTAGTTTGGATGCTGAATTTAAAACGTTAAAAGAAGATCATCATTTCACTAAAGCTAGAGAAAACAGTTATAAAGTAAAAATAAAAGCTAGTGAAAAAGATATTAGAAGTCTGAAAGCAAATTTAGCTGAAAAAATACAAGTTATTGATCTTAGCTATGAAGTCTTAGAAGAGAAAACCAAACTAATAGCTGAAAGGGATAAACAGATAGCTGATCACCAGGTGAAAGTGGTGGAACTGAACAGGAAACTTGAGAAATTTAGAAATTCCTCCGCTATACTTGATCACCTCGTTAGTGATCAAGGTTCCCCAGTTAAAAGGGGAGGAATTGGTTATCATGAAGTTCCACCACCTTACAATCATAATTACACTTATGATCCTAGTAATCAGAAATCTGTCGATGTTGATTTTGGTCAGACAGTTCCGGTTAAGGTTACTATTAAAGAACCAGAAGTTAGTAAAGGCGAAACAAGTAAGCCTGTTTCGAGTGTGAAAATTTCTGTGTCTAGTCCTGTCTCATCTAACTCGGACAAGTCTTCCGAGTCGAGTGAGACAAAACAAGAGGCAGTGTTACCAAAAAGTGGGGAGAAACATAAAACAACTGAAAAGAAATCTCCACTAAACCCGTATATCCCACCTTATGTGAGACAAACGGGCAGTAATACAGCCTCAACATCTAAAACAACAATGGAAAAGAAAGTTGAACACAGGAGTTGTTTCAGATGTAATCAATTAGGACACCTAATTGCTTATTGCCCTCTGAAGCAGAAATTCAGAGGTGTGAGGCCTTCAAAATCTGAGAAAAGAAACAGTAATCAATATAATGGAAGAAATGAAAACCCATCAAAATTTAGAAATTGGTCTAATTCAGGTTTTCAAAGAAATAGATCTCAGTTTTTCACTGCTAACAACCAAACCATAAGTAATAATTCATTTAATTCACGACGGTTTGGATAGCCTCATAGTCAATCTCCAAGAAGGTATCCGCTCAGGACTTACAGAAATTATTCTGATGCTAACTTTGGACTGCCAAGGTACGGGATGTATCGACCCAAGACCAAGAGGTCTTGGGTCCCCAGATTTTAACCCTCTGCTTTAATCGTGCAGGAACAGTTGAACAGGGCTGCAAACAATCTATGGGTATTGGATAGCGGCTGTTCTCGGCACATGACGGGTAACAAAAATTTGTTACACGAATGGAAACCTGTTCAAGGAGGAAGAGTGAGTTTCACTGGAGAGAGCGGTGGAAGGATCACAGGAATTGGGACTGTGACGAATGGAAAGATGACTTTAGAGAAAGTGAACTTTGTTGAAGAATTGAAGCACAATCTGCTGAGTGTTTCGCAGATCTGTGACAAGAATTACACCATGCATTTTACCAAGAATGAGGCGATTGTGTTGCATCCTGGTTTTAAGATACCCGAGGAATGGATTGTTATGAAGGCTCCAAGATGAAAGAATACGTATATCATGGACATGAGGTCGACTGAAATGGCCACAGAAGAATCGTGTCTTTTGTCGAAAGCGACTGAATCGGAGTCCGAATTATGGCATAGGAGAATGGGGCATATTCATCTTCGGAAGATGAACTACATTGTCAAGAATGGGTTGGTGTTGGGTGTTCCCTTGAAGAATTTCAACTTCGAAGACCAATGCTTATCATGCAAGAAGGGAAAGCAACACAAGAAATCCCATCACACCAAGAAGATTAATTCTATAGTCAGTACCCTAGAACTACTTCACATGGATCTCTTCGGTCCAGTGAATGTAAAAAGTCTAGGAGGAACATCTTACTGCTTGGTGATCACTGATGATTTCTCTCGATATTCCTGGGTATATTTCCTGAAGTCAAAGGATGAAACTGTTCAGATGGTAAAGAATTTGATTACCAAGGTTGAGAATATCATGGGAAAAAGGGTTAAGTACATCAGAAGTGACAATGGGACTGAGTTCAAGAACTATGAGATGGAGATCTTCTGCTTACAGAAGGGGATTGAACACCAGAACAGCGCTCCGTATAGACCGCAACAAAATGGAGTGGCTGAGAGGAAGAACAGAACTTTAATTGAAGGAGCCAGAACCATGCTGGCTGATTCGAAACTTCCCGTGGTGTTCTGGGCTGAAGCAGTTGCAACAGCCTGTTATATCCTTAATAGAGTGTTAATTGTTAAAAGATTAAATAAAACCTGTTATGAACTTATGCATGGGAGAAAGCCCAACTTGAGTGGTCTTGAACCATTCGGGTCACCGTGTTCGATATTAAAGACCAATTCTAAATTTGGTGAAGTAGCCGACGAAGGAATCTTAGCCGGATACGTTGTTGGGACTCCCAACAGACGGGTCTTTAATACATCGACCAGCAAGGTTGAGGTGGTATGTAACACTGATATCACAAGTTACAAATCACCAAAACCAAGCACGGGACCCGCCGCGGTTTTCGACTATGATAGACTTTTTAAATCTTTTAACATGCCTTATTTGGATTTTACAGAAGTTGAGGAAAGAATTGCTACGAAGATGATATGCGATGAGGAAGACACTTTGGTGCAACGACCACAGTATGATGAATGTCAACCTTCCTCGTCAAATGCTGTCAATACCCCTGCTGCCTCTACTGAAGAGGAATTCATCAATCCGTTTCACTCTCAACATCAATCACCCATTGATGAGCTATCTTCGAACTTGGAAGATAATCTGAATGTCAGTTCGGTTCCGACTACGAGAATTCACAAAAATCATCCTCTGGAAAATGTGATAGGTGATCTGTCCGATGGTGTACAAACAAGACAAAGCTTGAATGAGCACACCTGTGTTTACACAAGCATTAAAGAATCAGGCATAATCAACGAATGCTTGTACACCTGCTTTATCAGCCAGATTGAACCAAAGAACTATCAAATGGCTCTCAAGGACAGCTCGTGGGTCGAAGCCATGCAAGATGAATTAGCCCAGTTTAAGAAGATGGAGGTATGGAACTTGGTTGCAAAACCAAGGAATGTGCATGCGATTGGCACAAAATGGGTCTTCAAATGCAAGAGAGATGAGAAAGGGATTGTTATCAAGAACAAGGCGAGGCTGGTTGTTAAAGGCTTTAATCAGCAAGAGGGAATTGATTACAATGAGGTGTTTGCTCCTGTGGCAAGATTGGAATCCATTCGGCTGTTTTTGGCATTTGCTGCTCATAAGGAGATGAAGGTTTTTCAGTTAGATGTGAAGAGTGCGTTCCTAAATGGTAAAGTCGATGAGGTTGTGTACGTTGAGCAACCTCCGGGTTTTCCTGACCCTGACTTTCCCGATCACGTGTACAAGCTAAGTAAAGCGCTGTATGGACTACATCAGGCACCTCGAGCCTGGTACTCAACGTTATCCGACTACTTGCTTGAGAATGAGTTTGAAAGAGGTAAGATTGATAGCACATTGTTCTTCAAGAGAAAAGGGAACGACTTTCTACTGGTGCAAGTCTACGTGGACGACATTATCTTTGCTGCATCAAAGGTCGCCATGTGTCAGGAGTTTGAGGCCGTCATGAAGAAGAGATTTGAAATGAGTGCTATGGGTGAACTAACTTTCTTTTTAGGACTGCAGGTTGATCAGAAGAAAGATGGTATGTTCATTCATCAGACGAAGTATGTCTATGATGTTCTCAAACGTTTCAAGATGGAGGACAGCACTCCATACGATACTCCAATCTGCGTCAACCACAAATTGGGTGCTGAGTCAGACAACGATGCAGACGTGGACCCAACCCAATATCGGGCTATAATAGGTTCTTTAATGTACTTAACTGCTTCTAGGCCTGATATAATGTTTGCTGTTTGTCTTTGTGCTCGCTTTCAGGCAAACCCAAAGGAATCTCACTTGAAGGGTGCGAAGAGAATATTGAGGTATCTCAAAGGCAAACCTAAGCTGGGGTTGTGGTACACAAAAGGAGGAGACTTGGATTTGGTCGCCTACACAGATTCTGATTATGGAGGGTGCAATCAGAGTCGGAAGTCTACAACTGGTGGATGTCAGTTTCTTGGTGGCAGACTAGTGTCCTGGCAATGCAAGAAGCATACCTCAGTCGCAATTTCAACCTGTGAAGCAGAATACATGGCAGCATCCAACTGCTGCTCCCAGGTTCTTTGGATTCAACAACAGTTGCGCGATTATGGTCTGAATTTTACTCTTACTCCTATTTGCATTGATAACACTGCTGCTATCTCAGTAACTAACAATCCCGTTAAGCACAGTAAAACTAAACACATTGACATACGTCATCATTTTATACGGGATTGTGCTGAGAAGAAACTGATTGAGCTCGAAAAGGTTGATACGCTAGATAATTTCGCTGACTTGTTTACGAAAGCGTTTGACAAAACTAGATTTCAAAACCTTGTTGAGCTGAATGGGATGATCAATCCCGAGTAACCATGCTTTATGTTTTTGTGTTAAAAAAAAAAAAACGTCACTATCGCTTAGAATTATGTCGGTTGCCTCAGTTTGAAAGACATATCTTCGGATATGTTTGGTCCTCATTTCTACTTGTTGAATATAAGGATAGCCATTAATCAGATGACTGAAAGTGACCGGGGCGGTTTATGATGTGTTTTTATTCTTTCGCTGAAAATTAGTCGATCATACTTAGTTAGAAGGACACATACTTGTATGTGGTCGGTCCAGCTGATCCATTGGATCTTCGGGATAGTCGTTTACCTGAAAACTTCAATTTGATCGGGGCGATTGAAGTTAAAATTTTTTCCGGGAGATGAAATTATTTTTCAAGTCTACTACTTCGTAAGAAGTACCTTTGCTATGTTTAATAGAAAATTGATCCAACCTTGGAAAGTGATAGATATACTGATTCTGTGTTCTTAACTAGTGAAGTTATTAGGCCTAAAAGACTTTAGAACAGTCATTGTATGTCATGGTAGCTTTTTATGGTGCGTAAAAGTAGAAGTGACACTAACTAAATCTACTCGATTTTATGTGGAAACTTCTTATGAGTTGTGCATGTCTCCATATATATCTTTCCGAATGATAGGCAGAAAAGCGATTACCCAGTCATACACAAGCCCGTGAGTGTTCTGATTCCCGTGAAGATAGCGTGTCAAGAAACTGCAGTGATCCAGATTCGGGACTTGCAGTAGTTTATCTGAAGTTGTGTAAATACTTAAAAAAAAAATAAAATTGAGACATTCTAGAGTTCATAATATTTATACTTCTCAATCAAGGTGTAAGAAAGAGAACGGGAAACAAAATCTAAAGATCGAAGAGGACTTACTATTTAATCAGACACTACGAGTCGAGGTCAACTCGGGGTGACTTGGGGAAAGCCAAATACGCTTTGAGAATAGATAGGAGGTATCATAATCTCTGAGTTGTTGCCCATTTAAAATTTTGAGCTTAATTGAACCTAACCCGTATCACAGAAACGATGAAAACCATTCTAGGTTATTTACCTGCTTACAACCTGTTTCTTTATGTCATAATACAGCTAAACACGGATCTGTGTGACAGTCACGTAGTTAGTATGATTCCTGTTCGGATCTTTTCTAAAACATGGTAGTCCCTATCAAGACTGAAATTCGATCCCGTGTATTTTATTTTTAAAATTTTTCTGCTTATGTAGTTGTTTGATTTTATACCTGGTTACTTGGTCTTAATCGTATCATTTAATTCTTTAAAGGTTGTTTTAAAACTTAATTGCAAATTGTTCAAATTATAGGGGTTTGTTTTGAAAATTTTCATATATAGGCGAACTTATCCATAACTTCGCCTGCAATAGGCGAAGTTATCCATAACTTCTCCTGTCAAATTTTGACCCTATATAAAGAAGTTTTAAGGTCAGACATGTTCATTATTTCAAAACCAGCGAACTTATCCTCCGAAACCTAAGCGAACTTATCGTATTATCGATCTCAATCATCTGTGTTCATTCTTTCTCGATTTCATTGTCGATTAAAGGTCTGTAGGGTTTATAGTTTCATATAATCATTGTTTTTGAGGTTAATCATCGGTCGTTTCGACTCGATTATCGACCTCGTCTTTCGAACCTTAACACCCGATTTTCAAACTTACTTTCACGTGATAGTAAACATATTAATCGTCCAAATCGACTCAAAAACTTGTGTTAACTGGCCGAAATCTTCAAAATTGTCCAAATCGATTCGATTGAACAGCCTTAACTGTCGACGTTTCATATTCGGCGAAGTTATCCGTAACTTCGCCTAAGGTTTAACTTCGCCTGATAATAGTTTTTGAAACAGTTTATGAGGCGATGTTGTGGTTAGGCGAAGTTCTCATTAACTTCGCCTGGACCTTTTAACTTGACAGTTAACAGACGAAGTTCATGTTGAAGCGAATTTGTTTCCCAACTTCGCCCCACCTTTAACTTCGCCTGTACAGAATAGATCACAACTTCGCTCATGTTAACAGGCGAACTTGTGATTTGCTTTGACGTTTATATAACTTAGCCTGTTTATTGCAGATATGGCTGCTGTAGCTGGAGTAGGTGGTGCAGGCGGTGATGACGGAGGTGATAACCAAAGACAGTTCTTTCCGGGTCACAACATGTATATAACATTAGACCCGGAGGCGAGCGGAGTTGATGATTTCCGCGAAATCATCACGTTTCTGTTACGCTCGTGTATATTCCACGCGATCACTACAACACTGCCAATATCCTTGCCCAACATTGAGGATTTTTGGCAGACCCTGGAATATGACTGTAGAGTCGAGCCCCCGGTGATGCGCGCAACAGTCAACAATCAGATTGTTCAGTTCTCTTCTGAACAAATCCGGGCGGCTTTACGGTTTGGAAATGAGACAAGGGATGACCCGACAGAGTTTGTGGCTCCTTTCCGTGATGGAGAGTTTTTGAGGATGGGATACTCTGGTCCCTTGGGGGATACGCAGAGAAGGAAAGGGTTTTTGCTTGACCAGTGGCGCTTTCTCATGCATGTCATGATAGTATGCATGTCAGGGAGAAAGGCTGGAACTGATGGCATGGGCGCGACCATGCAGTCGGCGATGACTGCTCTGACTTACAACAAGCGATACAGCTTTAGTCAGATGGTCTTCTATGAGATTGATCGTCAGAGAAGGGCGATGGCGCGTGAGAGATTCATCATGTATCCAAGATTCCTACAAATGATCTTGAATCATGTTGGTCCGATCAGATACGTTGAAAGTGTGAATAAACGGATCTTCGCCCAATGTAGATCTTCGAGTGCGAGGAGCAAACCTGAGCTCCGTCCTCGCCATACTCTACTGTTTGGGTACTTAATCAACCCAGGGTATGTGCCTGCTCGTGGGGACGAGTTTCGGGACCCGGCACCACAACAGGCAGGAGCACCTCAAGTTATACCTGCTGCACCTGTTGTGTCACCGGAGGAAAACGTGGACCTTGATGCTGAGTTTGGAGGTCAAGGCTACTTTGATATGGAACGGGTGGACCCTGGAGAGTATGTACAAGTCTCGGTTGAGAGGGTGTCGACTGTGAATGTTACTAGGACAGCTGCTACGGTGGTTGGTTCTGATGAGGCAAGAAGGATTATGGTAACTCGAGAAAGACTACATGGGAAGAGAAAGAGAACTGATGATGATAGCGAGTCAGATTACGAGGAAGAGGTACAACAGTTGATTCGGAGATCAAGAAGGGAACGGAAAGGTGCAGGATCGGGAGCCGGTGAGAGCTCGAGGGTGGTACGTTTCACTCCACCCGCACTGTCCGGTATGACAATGGTTCCCTCATCATTACAGGTTACAAGGCCAAGCGCCACGGACGTTCCCGTGGTGGCTACCTCATCTGCCTTTGGCCTCCCACCAACTTCATTCCAACTACCGACTCCGGAGATCGTTTCGTTGCCGCCTCCGACTGTTACTCCAACGGAGGTCGTGGTACATTTTATTGAGTCGACGGTTGTGGCCACTGCAGGGTTATCGGTGACGATACCACCTGCGGTTACGTCTTTACCTACTTCTGAGGTCCCGGTTACATCGGAAATCCCTCCTCAGTACACTCACGATATATCTCATATGAGGTTTGATTTCGATGCAACCTTATCAGACTCAGAACGAATAGCAGCACTTGAACGGGTCGTGGCAGAACAATCAAGGATAAATCTTATCCAGACCCAGGCTATTCAACGCCTAGTTGCAGAGAATCAGATGCAGTCGTCCCTGCTGGTAGAACATGGCAAAATCATAGATGCTTTGAATGAGTTCTTGGCATCTCAGGGGGAGACGAGCTGTAAAGGCGATGAGTTGAGGACGAAGAAGCGCAATGATAGAGACGATGATCCCAATGCATCGAAAGGTGCAGGTGGTGAGTTGCCAAGAACTATACAAGCTCTTGGGACTTCCACAACTCAGGGGGAGTCGACAAGTGCAGCTGGTGGTGATGATGTGGTGGTTGTGGAGGTTGAGGAGATGGATGATGAGTTGGTTGGTGATGATGATGTACTACCGAGTGATGAGATAGAAAAGATTGGTGAAGAGATAGTTATTGATAATGAGATTGAAGAGGGAGAGATAGTAGAGGAGAATGTGGAGCATGAGATACCAGAAGTAGATAAGGCAGATATGAGTCAACAGATTGGAAGTGATGAGACGGAATGGGAAGAGCAGCCTAGATGGAAAGAAGGCTACGCTCAGTGGTTCGTCAAAACGAAGAAACCGGCGGTCCCTACTATGTTTAAGAAGACTTACAACATTAGAGGCTATGCTGAATCGAGAAAAGGGATTATTTGCTGGATATATGATGAGCAGTTGAGGCTCTTTGTGATTAAGAGATATGATGGCGTTCAGTACTTCAAAAGATTGTTGAGATCATTGAATACATTGCCAGAATGTGAGGTGAAAGACTTAGCCAGATTGGGATTGATAAACCGAAGTGATGATAATATGGCTAGAGTTATTGGGAAGATTGTTTGGAAGGAAAGTATAAAAGAGAAGAAGTTTGAGCTGTTGAAACCACAAAAGGGAAAACTTATCGAAGACAAAGATCGTGGATTGAGAGCAGATGGTAAACCTTGGATGATTATGAAGTATAAGCCGATCCGGTGCCTTAAAGAAGTGCCGATGAAACAGATGCCCAAGGATGTGCTCAAAGATCTAAAGTGGTGGTATGTTGATTGTGAAACAGCTGAAGCAGTGATGGAAGACGAAGATGAACAAGAGCTGCTAAGAGTTTATGATCCGATGCATCTAGTGAACTTGTCGCAAGCTGATCTGCAGGTGCTGAATGAGAAGAAAATCCTTTATATTCCTGCTTGGAAAGACGAAGCGAAGAAATATCAAAGAATTGTATCAGTTTGTGTACGCGAAGGAGTTCATGCTTGAAGATGAAGATGCAAGGTCGTTGAAGATTACAAGACACGTGTTTGAAGATAAAGAGTTGAAGCTACTGCCAAGGGGGAGTCTGTTGGTGCAAGATGTCAGTAGTTCAGTGTCAAGTGTCTGTAATCGTGTTAGTTAGATTTATGTTTTGTATGTAAGCGAAGTTGCTAACAAGTTCGCTGATATGGGCGAACTTGTTAGACAAGCGAAGTTAGGGACAACTTCGCCTGAACATGCCAGGCGAAGTTGTCGTGTCTATATAAGCTGTTTAGGCTAACAAATTCAGTTCATAATTCAGAGAACGAGTTAGAGAGAGTCTGTATTTGGTGATCTTTGTGTCACGTGTTTACGGTTGCAATATAACGTGTTTGTGTTTATTGTAACGTGTTTAATCGTTTTGTCTTCTACGCTCGTAACATCTTACGTAGGGATTCCGCACCTACTAGAACGCGATATCTCGTGTAGATCCGGCTGGGAACCTACACTATGTGCTTCCGTAAACAAGTGGCTAAGACGTAAGGGGCAGTTAAGTGGTTAAGCGGTAAGGTGAACAGGTTAGACAGTTGACCATGTGTCTTCGGATACGTATATAATGCATGTAATGGTTGCATCCTAAGTTGCTTGATTACTTTTAGTATGCATGCAGGTGAGCAGAAGGAGCTAGCATGAGGATGGCACATGGCATGGATTGAACGGATGGCATGTGATGATGAAAGTAATGATCTTATAAATATGATGTTTTATGTTATGGTTTTAAAGAAAAGTTTGTATATCTTGTATCGAATAATTGAAGATAACGTTTCCGTGGAAGGTTTTAATGAACTCTGATTTGTAAGAACTGTTTTTATGAGTAAATCCAACGTCTAAAGTGAGGCACCAGTAACGTGGCCTTACATGGAGCCCTGTGTTTGTTACTTGATGAGCTTGCATTAGATCGATCTCACATGTAGTGTTGGTAGTTTGGGTAGTATGTTGTGTAACTTAACTGTTAAACTTGTAGTCTTTTGGGTATTGTCTTGTAGGTACTTATGAACTATGGTAGGTGATTGAAGGTGTAGTATGTACTACACCTAATTTTGTAGGTTTTTGGTAATTGTATAACCCCCCCCCCCCCCACTCTTTGATGATTATATATATTTATGTGTTATGAATGATGCTATTTAAATCTCTTAAAAGTTTAGAAAATATTTCTTTTTCCAAAACTAACAAAATTTATATTCTTTTCCTAAAAAGAAAATATAGCACCTAAAACAAGACGATCAACTATCAATCACACGTCTGGATTACCATCCTCTCAAGACCAGTTAGCTCAATTAATCGCTCAACATGTGAACACGGCACTCGAGCAGCATGAGGTTAATCGCACCTCAAGCCAAAACCCCCGAAATAAAACTACTAACTAGACTGGAGGAACTCCTAGAGCCGAGAATCTAAACGAAAACCCCTCGGGTAGTACGGTACGCGGGTGCTCAAACAAAACTTTCCAAGGTTGCGGACCGAAGAATTTACCAGTGCCGAAGGACCATTGGAAATTATCCGTTGGATCGAGAAGATGGAATCTATCACGAAAATCAATGATTGCACTCTTCTCGAACGGATAAAATACGGAGTATGTTCATTCCCTGATGAGTCACTCGAATAGTGGAACTCCATAATTCAAAATCTTGGAGAAGATACCACTTACCGTCTAACCTGGGAAGAACTGAAAGAAATGTTGTTAAAGGAATACTGTCCCCGGAACGAACTTTAGAAGATCGAACATGACTTCTGATAGATAAAGATGGAAGGTGCTGACATCAGCGGATATACCTCCCGATTCAACTCATTGGCACAACTAGTACCCCCGACTGGTTACGCCTGAATATGCAAGAATCGAGAGGTACATTTGGGGCTTAGCTCCCGAAATCCGAGAAATGGTCACCTCCTCTAAACCAACCACCATCTAGTCAGCACAAGAGCTGGCAAAATCTTTAACTGATAATGCAGATCGCATGGGAACTCTGAAAGATTCCGAAAAGAAAGCTGCCACCATAGAACTCGAACGAAAAATAACTACTGAGAATCAGAAACCTGAAGAACATAAACGGAAGTGGAATGGTAACTCAGGAGGACAGTTCAAGAGAAACACAAGAGTAGTAAGGATGTTTGCAGCAAATGCAAGAGGGACCAGGAGGAAGGTCAGGACAGGGATCCACTTGTAACAAGTGTGGGAAGACCCATAGTGGTGAATGCTGGAAGTGTAACAGATGCAATCGATTTGGCCATGTGGCCCGCGACTGTTACGCAAGGATAGCGACGTCCTTGGGAAGCCCAACTCCTAGATGTTTTGAATGTGGTGTAGTAGGACATTACAGGAGGGACTGTCCCAAACTCAAAGGTCAAAACGCTAGGGGCAAAGCATTCGAGATGAACGTGAAGAAGGCCCGGAAGGACTCATCCTAGTCACCGGTACGTTTTTCGTTAATAATTATTATGATTATGTACTATTCGATACCGGAGCAGATCTAAGCTTTGTTTCTAACCAGTTCGAACCCATTCTCGGTATTAAACCTAGTAAGTTAGACAATGGCTACTCAATTTAACTAGATAATGGAAAACTAATCGAGACCAGTGAAGTGGTTCGAAACTGCAACATTCTATTAGAAAACCATAAGTTTCCAATCGACCTTCTACCTGTAGAATTAGGCCGTTTTAATATAGTAGTAGGAATGGACTGGCTATCCAAAAATGTAGTCGAAATCATATGTTCCGAAATGCTAGTTCGTTTACCAACCACAACTCGTCAAAGTCTAGTTATTGAAGGAGATCGGAGTAGCCCAAAATTAAAACTCTCTTGTATCACAAAAACTCACAAGATGCTAAGGAAAGGATGTCCGGATTTCCTCATCAACGTGGACGACACAAAGGCTAAAGAACGAAAAATAGACGATATCCCTGTAGTCCGAGATTTTCCGGAAGTTTTTCCAGAAGATTTGCCTGGATTACCTCCTCAGCGTCAAGTTGAATTTAGAATCGATCTGGTTCAAGATGCCGCTTCGATAACTCGATATCCGTACAGATTGGTACCATCGGAAATGCAGGAGCTATCTAATCAGCTCAGGAATTACTAGACAAAGGATTTATAAGACCAAGTTTCTCACCTTGGGGAGCTCCAGTCTTATTTGTGAAAAAGAAGGACGGTTCTTTCCGAATGTGTGTCGATTACAGATAGTTGAATAAACTCACCATTAAGAATCGGTACCCATTATCGAGGATTGACGATTTGTTTGACCAGTTACAAGGATCAAGCTAATACTCGAAATTGACTTGCGATCCGGATACCTTCAGTTACGTGTTGCAAAAGAAGATATTCATAAGACTGCTTTCAGAACTCGTTACGGCCATTATGAATTTCTGGTCATGCCATTTGGTATAACAAATGCACCCGCCGTTTTCATGGACCATATGAACAGAGTTTGTAAGCCATACTTGGATAAATTCGTGATAGTATTCATCGATGACATACTTATCTGCTCACGAACCAAGAAAGAACATGAGCAACACTTGAAATTGATTCTAGAATTTATAAAAGAAGAAAAGCTATATGCCAAATTTTCCAAGTGCGATTTTTGGCTTCGATAAGTCCAATTTCTAGTGCATGTAATTAATGAAACGGTATCCATGCTGACCCTTCAAAAATTGAAGCAATTAAGAATTGGGAGACACCAAGGTCACCCATGCGACAATTTTTGGGATTAGATGGTTATTACCGTAGATTCATTGAGAACTTTTCTTCTATAGATCAACCCTTAACCCAATTGACTCAGAAAGACAAGAAATATAAGTGGACAGAAAAGCAAGAAGAAGCTTTCCAACTTCTTAAGAAATATTAGGAGCAGTTGTCTTTGCACTCAAAATTTGGAGGCATTATCTCTATGGCACTAAGTGCACGATATTCACTGATCACAAAGGCCTCTATCACATATTTGATCAGAAAGATCTGAATATGAGGCAACGAAGGTGGGTAGAACTACTTAATGATTACGACTGTGACATTCGCTACCACCCAGGCAAAGCAAATGTCGTAGATGATGCCTTGAGTAGAAAGGAAAGAGAAAAACCACTTCGTGTCCGTGCATTAGGATTGACAATTCAAACAAGCCTTACCAATAGAATTCGAGAGGCACAAAAAGAATCTTTGAAACCTCAGAACATAAAAACCAAGAAGTTGCTAGGGCTTGAGTGTGAATTCATAACGAAGTCTGATGGTGCATTGTACTTGATCGATCGAGTTTGGGTACCATGTTATGGAAACTTACGAAATTTGGTATTGAATGAAGCTCATAAATCCAATTACTCAATTCACCCAAGATCAACCATGATGTACAAAGATCTCCAAGAATTCCATTGGTGGCCAAACATGAAAGGAGATATAGCGATTTACGTCAGTAAGTGCCTGACATGCTCAAGGGTGAAAGCTGAACACCAGAAACCATCTGGACTGTTACAGCATCCTGAGATTCCCCAATGGAAATGGGAGAACATTACTATGGATTTTGTGACTAACTTACCAACTACCCCCAATAACCACGATTCTATTTGGGTTTTTGTAGACCGGTTAACAAAATCCGCTCATTTCATTCCTATCCGCGAGAAAGATAGTTTAGAGAAGTTAACACGGCTATATCTGAAAGAGATTGTAGCTAAACATGGCGTACCTGTTTTCATTATCTCTGACAGAGACGGTCGTTTTATTTCTCGATTTTGGAAAAATCTGCATGAATCCTTAGGCACACATTTGGACATGAGCACCCCAGACCGATGGTCAAAGAGAGAGAACCATTCAAACCTTGGAAGATATGTTACGAGCCTGCGTTCTCGATTTCAGCAAAAGTTAGGATATTCATTTACCGTTAGCTGAATTTTCCTATAATAACAGCTACCACTCCAGTATTAAGGCTGCACCGTTTGAAGCCTTATATGGGAGAAAATGTCGATCCCCTATTTGTTGGGCTGAAGTTGGAGAGAAACAACTAACAGGACCTGAAATTGTTTAGGAGACCACCGACAGGGTCTTCCAGATCAAAGACACCTCGATGTCGGCTCTTCGCCACCTGGGGCTGTAGTATGTTCCAAGGGTTGGGCTGTTCGCCCATTAAAGCGGTACGTGAGCTGGGTTCAGAACGTCGTGAGACAGTTCGGTCCATATCCGGCATGTTAAAGGCTGCAGTAGACCGACAAAAGAGTTATGCTGACAATCGCAGAAAACCATTGGAATTCCAAGTGGGAGATCAAGTTCTGTTGAAAGTCTCACCCTGTAAAGGAGTAATCAGATTTGGGAAGAAAGGAAAGCTGAGTTCGAGATACCTGGGACCATTCAAGATCATTGATCGAATTGGTCCAGTAGCTTATCTACTTGAATTACCTTCAGAATTGAACGGAATACACGACGTATTCCATGTATTAAACTTGAAGAAATGCTTATCTGACAAATCACTGATTGTTCCCGTTGAGGATATACGAGTTGCCGACAAGCTTCGATTCGTCGAGGAGCCTGTAGAAGTCATGGATTGGAAAATACAAAAGCTCAGACGGAATCGAATCAAGCTGGTCAAAGTTCGTTAGAACTCAAGACTAAGAACCGAGTTCACCTGGGAACAACAAGACCAGATGAAACGAAAATATCCTCATCTATTTCCACTAGAGTTAGAAGCCAGTGACACTTCCAAAATTTCGGGACGAAATTTTTTAAAGGAAGGGAGAATGTAACATCTGGCAAAAATTTCGTTAATGTAATCACGTTTACCATCCTAATATCATATTATTGATAAAATCTCTATTTGTTAAAGATCTATATCTTGTAAAGTCAACAAAAATTCCAAACTTCGGCACGAAACAAGAAAAACGTGCAAAAACCTCGAGCAGCGAGCCAGAAAGTAAATAAATCATTAGATGGATTAAATAATCCCAAAAAAACTCAATATATATATATATGAAAACATGTAAGGCAATATAAAAAAATAATTTAGGAAGACTCACATCACGAAATTTGGAAAATAAAGTAACACGATCCAGTACAGGACCCGGAAAGGACCCCACATGAATTATTTTCAAGAAAATGATTTTTATGGTCTATACTGTCAGGAATTTGATTTCGTTCAAAGTCTGACAAAAATTATTAAAAAAAAGGATTCGTTTGGATATTTAAAACACGTAATACATTAAACGAATAATCAGAAATCACCTAGTTATTGAACAAAACCCCTCATATACCCCCCACCCCCTAGGCCGTCTCCCCCTCCCATTGGACAACTCAACACATAAATTTTCCAGTGATATTCTTCTAACTTCTCATGTAATCATTGTATGTTCTAGAAGGTGTGAGTTGTAAGCCATCCAAGACCTCCACCCAACCACTCTACATCCAACACAACACTCTAATCTTTCCCTCTCCCTTATAAGAGGAAGGATTAAGGCTAGGAAGCACAATACACCACTCACACTTAACAATATTTTTCATCTTTCAAAATGTCAAGAATTAAGTAAGCATTACGTTATGGTTAATTAAGTATTGATTATGGATATACAAGGATTATTGTTCTTGAGTTGATTGAAAGTTTGAATATGTGAATAAGTATGTGTGTATGCATGTGTCGTGGGTGTGGGTGTGTGTAAATGGGAGAATTAAACTCATTACACATGCACACATTCATCCTAAAGATCCCACATTGATTGTTAAAGTTTGATTATAGGCATTTATAATCTTTTGATTACTTGAAGTGAACTTGGATAAACATAATGTTAGGATTTGTTATTAGAATGAATTTTGGCATTGATTAATCTTTAACTTGCTAGTATGAACCTAGATTGTTAAAGATTGTTGTTAGAAATTGATAAAATAAGAATATGTTCATAATTGTGAAATTGGGGTTTTTTAGTCTTGGAATAATTATGAGGTTTTGAAGGGATTATTCAATCAAAAAGTGTTAAGGGATAGTTTAATTGAAATTAAGATAGGTTGTATGCTAAAATTAATAGATGAAAATTGAAAATTGTTAAAATTGCTAAATAAAGAAACTTTAATTTAAGAAAAGGTGAAAATTGGATTTTTGATGTGAATACTTGTAATGAACATAATTAACAGGTGATTAATAACAACTTAAACTAAGATATGGTGTATGATTAGAAACTTGGATTAGTTAACACATGGTTAAAATAAACAACAACGTACTATATATAGAAACTTTATTAAATGGTGAATTAAAAGCATAAAACAGGAATAAATCACTTAGGATGCATGAAACCCTATCAAACTAATTGAATGAGTTAAACCTAGAATTGCATTTAATCAAAATGGAAGAATTAGATTAATTAGAATTATCAAATATTACAAGTTACTAAAATGGGAAACTTTGTTAGAACAATACTTAGAAAATTTATGAAAATCCATAATCTTGTAAATTAAGTGATTGATTAAAGATTGGTAAAGGAAGGAATGATGTAAAAATCATAGATTAGAAAGAATGGAATCATCTAAAAGAATTACATTTGACTTTGTTGGAAAAGACATTGTTTAAAATCATGAAATCTAGATTCTTTTAAAAAGAGAATAAGAACCTTTACTTAAAAGTGAAATTTTGGATTATTGTGAACTAATAAAATAGGTTAAAGATCTGGAATTTTAAAAAATATTTAATAATAATTGCATATATTAAAATAATAAGCTTAACTAGTAACATTGTTAACAAAACTGAAAATACGAACTAGGAATCTAAAACTCGATTAAACGTGTCTTAAGAACTTATATGGTCAAAACTAAAATTTATGGTGAATTATGTGTCATTATATGTGTTCTTAGTCCATAATATGATTAGTATAAATTTGTGCAATTTAATTGACTTGTCGGTAATGTAAACGGTCGAAAAATTGGCTTTTTGAACGAAACCGACACAACTATTAGGGACTGTTTTAGAACAGCCCCTGAAGTGGTAAAATACTCATGTATAACATAAGTTAAGACATGAGAAAATGACAAGATAATAAAACTTAGTCCTAAACGGTTCGTGTCGCGGAACCGACACGAAAACGTTAAAAAGTTGCTATTTTAAGAAAAGATTAGCAAAAATGAAAATAATATATTTTCACAAGTTAACTTATAAAACATGATTAATATATATGTAACAAGTAATTTACATGATTTATAAGCTACATTTTAAACGAAAATCCGAAAGGATTCATTTTAAACAATAAATCGACAAAACCGACGAAACCGACAGGTTTCATGAAAATAGAAGATTAATATTTTCTTAAAATTTTTCAGCAACTGAAACTTAAAATATTTTATTATATTATTTGTTAATTAATTTAATTAATTAAATAATAGTTAACGGAAAACCGAACTATGTGTGCTCGTTTATTTGCTTATGTACTTTTGTGAATACTAGAGTAGGACTAATAAACTAAAAAGAGTTTTATATATAAAAACTAAAATCAAGTTTTTATTAACAAAACGTGTACTAATATAGGACACGGGATTTTTGGAAACGAAAATCTACAAAACCGTGAGTTTCTCAAACACATTTAATTGTGTTTTGGGGATAAGCATATTCTTTATTTCATATGGATTTTATTGATATTGTAAAGACAATTTATTTTCCAAACCGTGTCAAACCCGGGATGTGTCTAGTTGGTTAAATAACGGTTAACCATAGAAAGGGGCACAAAAATATTGGTAGATCTATCGGGGTGACGCCCCCCACTTCCAATTGCGTTGGGCTAAAAGTGGGTATATTTTGAGTCTGGTATGTATCGTGTTATCAACTATGATAGTCAAACGTAATGTTATATTCTTAGCTAGTCTACAACAGCACGATTTGTTTAAGAAGTAAAATGCCTATTGTTTTGGTGATGTAATGATGGTATATCATTACACACGGTTGAGTGTTATAATGGTGGTAAGCCATATTACACGGATATAATGGATATAATTCGGGGTGTAGTGACGATTACACACGAATTGATATCGGATTTAATCATTATGGATGTTGTTTTCGATTCTTATATATATATATATACTATCTTATAATAGATATAGAATGGGCAAAAGAGTCTTTTCACTAAAAACTCTTAAAATTAAGAGGTACGTCTTTTTAAGAGCATTGTACAAATGTTTAGTGCATAGAATCTTAAACCACTCTAAAAGCCGTGGTTCCTAATTTTGAAATTAAAATGCATCGCCCAGCTTCTTTTTCTTCCACCACCGGACCATCTCTAGGGTTTCATATTTTTTATTTGTTCTATTTCTTAAACTCAGCCGGTGTATTCACCATTCTTTTCTTCCTTATTTCTCCCGGCCGACAACAACGCACTTTGTTCTTCTCTCCACTTCCTCTGTTACTTTTGTGGATGCTTTCACTCTATCAATCAACAGATTCCAACAAGGTGATTCCTTTCTTCTAATTTCTTTATGGGTTTTCGTTAATTCGAAATTGGTATTTGTTCATTTCTCTTAATTTGTTATGATTTGATCACAAACTGTTAAAATCTAATGCATTTGTTCTGGGTTTCTTGAGCTTTGATTTCCAAGATTCGATTTTTTTTTACCCCAAATTTTGAAAATTGGTAAATCAGTTATGTGAATGTTGAGATTTTATGACATGGGTTTGATTCGATTTAGTTTAATGTTTCAGTTCTAATCTTTTACAGTTTTACTAGGTTTCTTGAATTTAGAATATGTTTCAAGGAGTTAGATGTGAAGTAGGTTAAATTTGTTTTTTTTTCTTTTGTCTAATCTCATATGGTTATCATGAATTTATGATAGCAAGTTTTTATTTTTTACTTTCAATTTAGTTGAAATTACAATTAAATACTTAATAAACATGATAAATGAACTAACTTTCTTGATCTTTTTCATTCGACAGAGTTTAGTTGGTCCAGACCTACGACCGCCTCATCACACCATCCTCTTCGTCATTCGTCATCTACAAGGTACGCTTGATTGCATTCCAATTTTCCCAGTTCAGTTATGATTTTGAACGACATGCAACCTAGGGTTCAAGCATGCTTCTTTTAAGGTTACAAATTTTTAGAACCTGATTTTAAGCATGATTAGGGTGAAAAACGAGTCTCCAATGTTTATGTTTCTGGCCTGCTAACTCAATAACCGAACTTTTGCTCTCTTCCTTGGTACAATGAAAGCGAAAGAATCTGGAGCTTTGTAAAGCTCCTGAACACAAATGATGAAAGTCCTCAGCAAGCTAAATCATAATTGGAAGATGTAAGTCTTATTCAGGTTGGTACAACTAAGAGGATGCCTATACATTGAGCTTTTGATGAAGAAAAGGTTAATTGCATTTTTTTTGTTCATGAATTGCCCTTCAACTTTACTTTAGTTCCAAAGTTTTTTTTTCTTGTTACAGGAACCAACTGTGCTTGTACGTAGGGCACATTTACACTGTTTAATTAGACGTGGATGATTGACTGATAGTGTTTGTGATGATCCTTTCATTCAGGTTATTTATTAATCAATAGTCAGAACCTATATTTAACATTGATTTGCACTCTTTATATGGTACTATTGATAGTATATCATTTCTTGTAGCAGGATTCCTCACTGTCGCCTTTGCCTGCGAACTTGGTGAAGTTATTAGAAGCCATAAGTCTCGATGTGGATTCCTTGAATTTTTTAGTCAATCGGGTACACTGCCTTTTTGTCAACTTTTCTCATTATTTCACTCTTTGAATTACTTGTTATAAAATTTGTTTTAATGGATTATATATTACTTGTAGTTTCATATTAATTTTCAAGTTAGATTTCAAGCAGTGAAAGATCCTTTAATTAGCTTTAGCCAGTGCTTTTAAAACCTATGTGGGGACTTCAGAGAAGGTATTTCTTCAATGATATTGGATTTACAAATGTGGAAAACATGGATTCTTCATCTAAGGGCTCAAAGGTATTGGTGGTTTGGTTCGGGTCAAAGCCGTCCATTTTAAAAAAGTATCGGTTTGATTCGGGTCAAAACCGGCCATTTAAAAAAAGTATTGGTTTGGTTCGGGCAACCCCATTTGATCGGGAGTCTGTGAAAATGTTAATCAGTGGTACTCTATTTTACTATAACTAGAAAATAATCAAAACCAATGGTTTGGTTTTATGTGACATGATTTTAGTAAAAAGTGCAAACCGAATCGTTCTTTACCGTTCAGAAATTTCAAAACTGACTTGAGCAAAAGTAAAAACAAATACTGATCGGGAAAACTATACCGATGGTTGTGTACTATTGTAATTATGGTTAAGAAGAATATTTACCTACTACGGAAAAAAATATATTGTTATAATTTTAATTATAAGGTTGGGAAATGAAAAGGTATAATTACCAACGCGAAATGTATTGCAAAGTATGTTTATCAAATTTCATCGGTGTTCAGGCAGTTTGTGTTTTTTTTCAGAATCGGACGGGGTGTATCTTGGCCAACCTCAAACCCGCAACCATTCGGGACACTAAAATACGATCAATGGTTCTGTGCTTCCACTTATGATGACACTAAAGTAAGCTATCTATGTCAGAACTAAATACACGAATAATATCTTATTAAAACAGTTACCTGTTTCAACGAGTACGGTTCGTCTTGAATAATATATTTTTGTTTTCTTTTTTCAGTTTGCAGTAGGGATCTGTGGTCTTACTATAGAATTTACGTTCAGTTGTAAGTTGCTCAATTAGCTCATCTGCATTTCAATGGCATCTTTTTGGGGTTGTTTGGTTTATCTCAAACTCCTTTTTAAAAAAAAAACAAATATACAATATTCTGATTTGTGGTGGTTAAGTTGGCAAGTATTTTAACTTTGAAATTTCTGTAGTTGATAGGAATAGGTCTGTTGTTTGAGACCATATGTGTGGCCACAAAGATAAAACTTGAGTTTGATTAACTTTTTTTAAAGCCGACTGTTTGCTGAGTTTGACCTTTTGGGACCATCTGCAGGTCAACGCTGACCTCTATTTAGGTCTTTGGCTCAAGAGAAATAGTTTAATTGTCTATGAGACAAAATCATCAAAGTTGAATGTTATTGGGTCAAAATGATTTTTAAATGGTATGGGAATTGTCAATGGTAATAAAAATCTTAAAGGGTAAGTTGATCAAGAAGATCAGAAGCAGCTCTAAAGGTTTCGAGATTGGTTGTATTATATTATTAAAATAAGAGGTTAGTTAATATGCAGATGTGGATGATTAACGCGTTACGTTGGAGAGTGAGCTGAAATATAAAGAAAGAAGAAAGCGCACTGTTATGTTTTTGGAAAAGGATGAGGGATAAATATAGTTTCTTCATTTGAGCATAAGGAGTACGAATAATATTATTATTATGTTTTAGATGTTATCTTGTTGGTATTTGCATTTGGTATCTTGTATGATTGGTTCCATTTGTTTTGAGTGTGGAGACCGGATTATATATGAAGGCACATTTGTTATTTGATATTTACGTAAATATCTTGAGCTTTAAACACTTATGTTTGGATTATTAAAAGAGAAATTCATGAGTTAGCAATAACTATAGTTAGTGTATTTATTTGTGCACGGACCCGTCACACCCCGCTACAATGCGTGGGTTTTGTAAAGTTTGATCTTTTTTTTTTTTTCTGTTTTGGTTAAAGGGGACATAGTCTTATTAAAATTTCATTTACAAAATAGAAAGAAAAAAAACTATGGTACGTACCCCAAGATCAGAACCCAAACAAAAAACCAAGTAATGATTACTAGACATCGTTGACTAACGTTACACCTTTGACCTGAAATTGCAAACAAATATGTTCACTTTTTTCAGCTATTATTTAACACTGAAGCTACCATTCCACGAGTTTTAGAAGTCAAATGACTAGAATGATGAGTAGGCATCTGTAACAATGTACATAATGTAGGCTCTTTAAATAATGTTGGAGGGAAAGTCAAAACGGTGCCAGGATCATGCGTTGACCAAACCTGTTTTTAATGAACACAACTCCATATATTATCTAATTTGTTTGCAGGTTAGTTAATTTAATTCTAAAATCATGAAATTAATAGATTTGGTAATACTTGTCCTTCATATCTTTTAATAATAATTTGTAGTAATTTAATTTATTGTTATTTTGGCAAGCAAATGATTTATTCGATTCAACTCAAGGTTTAATGTCATCAAGCGGTGACAAACAACACTGGAATGAACAAATATGTGGCCCCTAATATGCAACTCTTCGTTTACAAAAGTGAGTGTCTACAAAACTTAAAAGACGATGAAATCAGTCAAGACGTGAAGGATATGAAAAATCTTGTGTCAAAGACCACTCTCTTGAACGACATCGGGCCAACATCTACAATTTGTTACAGCAGATCATAGAAGTATAAGCTCAAATTAGTACCCCACCAATATGAAATCAGTCAAGACGTGAAGATCTCATATGACCAAAAATGTAACAAGACATGGATCCATAATCCAAAATTATTTATGTTGCATATTGAGATAAAAGGTACATAAATCTGGTATAGTTGCCTTATTTGCTTTAATATTTGATATGTGATAGTTCAAAATTTCGTGTGTGTTCGTTTATTGGCGTTTGTATATGAATATAATGAAATCAATATTTTATTAGTAGAAATTCAGTGCTTACCATGTTGCTAATGCATATGTGGTTCTTTTGATGGAAAGGCCCACGACCAGCAAATACGTATGGATGAGCTAAAGTTGAATATCCAAAAAGAGAGCGCATGACCCATTTTCTCTCTGATCAATGCACGCTTCGTTGGTTGGTGTCATCCCATTGACAAAAAAGTCAAATGTAAAGACTAAGCCATTCAGTAGATTATTTAGTAGAAGTTTGGCTTTCATTTTCAAATAAATGACTTTTAAATGTTGACTTGATAATGCAAATAATTAATTTTGAGCATATGCGAAGTTATATAATCTCATTTATGTACATGTCCAACCTCTTCCCTTCCATGTTTCCTTTGGCTATATGTTGAGATTGGAGATTATGTAAATAGCAGTAGATATTTATATGTTGGATGATAGAACAAGGTCATAATTCCCCCCCACCCCCTAATGCAACGCATAACCATGCACTAAACTAATAACATTGTTGAGCTTAGTAAGTAGTGGTTAAACATAAAATTGAAGTTCAAAATCGAGAACCCCGAAAAAAGATTATTCGGTTCAGTTTTAATTATGTACCATAAAGTTACACAAACAACCACATAGCCGCTACATGTGGGTTGTTTTTCTTTTTTATAACTCTACATATCCGAAAGAACCCAATCAATATTGTAACGAACAAAACCGATATTAACCAATACAAAATAAGTATCGTGTTGTAAATTTACGTCTCCGCCGCATCGCGCGGGCACCTACTAGTATATATATATATATATGTATATATATATATATATATAAGGACTATGTTGTTATAAAGGGAAACTCACAAACACATTGTGTTGATCGGTATTTTAATATGCTTTTCAGGTAATTGAAGGTTCGAGGAGGCATGAAAAGGAGGGCGTTTCGTGTTTGGAAGAAATTGGAATAATGTAAACCGTGAAATAGCACGTGTAAGAAACTCTGATAATGTAGAATATATTATCTTTAATAAAATATAAAGCTTTTATTATTAATTGTCTATTGTTATTGGCTATCGACATCTGTCATAACCCGAACGACTTAAAGTGAAGTCTTCAGCTATGTTAAGTTAAGATTTTCGGGGTGTGACAGAATGTATAAAGCCTGTTGTGCAAAACAAGGAAATCATTGTGTCAGAGCAAATATTACGTGACATGTTGGAGATTGGAGATATATCGACGGACCGGACAACGTTAGATGGACGGATGGTGAAAGGTTGCTTGTTACGTATGGGTTAACAAAATTACTTGAACAGGGTATCTTTTTTGAAGATTGGACTTTCGAGGCCATTTAAGTTTTTGGTTAATGTGATTGTTCACTAGTTAGGTCATCGTAAAGGAGCTTACAAGGAAATCTTAGATTATCAGATGTGCATGATGACCGAACTATGTTTGAATTTGAAATATAACTTTTCTAAGGTTATATTAGAACACATGAAGATGTATTTTGAGAGTAAGTGGCTGATGTACGTGCGCTTCATACAGTTTATAGTTGAACATCCATTTCCAGAGGTTGCAAAAACTGATGAAGAAATGAAATTAGCTCATATGTCCGAAAATGGGGTGTGCCAAGTTGAAATCTTAAAGAAACAAGAAAGATGACGAAATTCCTGTATTTCATGCTATTTTTGGGCATTTACGAGATCCAGGATTTGTAGCACCTACTGATAAAAAATGGAGAAAGGATGATAGTGATTTAGACTGTGAGAATGAGAATGTTCATATGCAGAAGTTCATGCCGATAGGGGGAGCCTATGGTTTATAAAATCTGAGGCCAAACTTGCTGAGGAAGCTGAAGGATCTCAAAAACCCAAAAGAAAGCGAAAGTGTAATATTAAGACTGAACAAGTGACACCTCCAGCTTTAGTTGTACAACAACCACCTGTTGCTGGTGCTAAACTATATATAGATCTTACAAGTGAGAAAACCGAATCAGATTATGAGATTTGAAGGAGTATATTAGGATATCCTCGTGCACCTTTTGAATTGAGGAAAAAGGAGAGTCGTACGAAGAAGAAATTCGACAAGCATGTTCCATATGAGCCTGAATCAAGCTAGCTGAAGAAGAAACGTGTAAAACACATGGTTAGGAAGGAAAAATCTGGATTGAGATTAGTTGATGAACCAGAGGATCCTAATGTTGGTGTGGTTCAAGATCAGGAGATGAATATTGAAAAGACTCCTGAACCATCTAAAGATGATAAAAGTGTTGAAGTTGAAAAGACTCCTGAGTTCGAAGTTAACTTCGATGATGCTATTGATTAACTTTTGAACACTCCACTAGTTCAAAAGACCTTTCCTCGAACTACACCTGTTGTTGAAAAAACAGTTCCCAAAGAAACTCCGAAAGATAATCCAAATGTCTAACAACAATCATTTGGGAGTTTTCCTGAATTTAATGCAAGTTTGTTTATGGATGGACCGTCAAGGTTGGATTACAATGTGTTGAAGGAAAAAGTTGATAATCAAGATGTTAAAATTACAAGTTTGACGGAGGAGAACAAGAGAGTAAGAGCTGAAAATGTCGAAACCAAAAAGAGACTTGAAGAAAATGAAAGGGAAAGAAAGCTACAGGATGATTTGTTATATGAACATATGAAATATTTTGTGATTATCGAGAAGAAAATTGGAATTATATTCAACCCTGAGGTGGATCGTGCTGAAGCAAGCGACACATTGAACGTGTTTATGGTGGAGATATAGATGTTGCTGAGGGTTTATTCCTGTTGATTATGATAATGACAAAAGTGCCGATAAAGGAACGTATAAAGTTGAAGAACCAATCATTGTTGATGATTCATTTCAAGGAGATGTCTATGTGTAGGCTGGGGGCTCTAGCCAGATGTGAATACGGGTGGATGAACATGTGGTTGATAGTGAACCAACAGTAGTAGTACCTGTTGAACATACTGTTGTGGAAACCAAGCTAGTAGAGGAAAAGAAATACGAAGAGGATAAAGAAGATGAACATGAGGAAAAGTAAGATTTTGGTGATTCATCTGATGATTTATCTGACATTGATGAAGATGACAACTCGCAAGGCTGTGCTGGTGCGTTGTCAGGGAAAGTCTATAAGAAGTTTGACTCTGTTGGTGGCAATGTTCAAACTGATGAACCTCCATCGGAGTCTGAATCTAAGGATGCTTCCATGGAAAAACCGTTGGATGAATTAGAAGATATTGACATATTTTCAGATCCTTCGAGATTTAGAGTATCAAATATGAAGGATGAACTGGAAGAAGGACAGATACCAATTGAAAGATCTAAGCTTGCAAAAATGTTAGACGTATCAGTTGATGATCTAACATTCGATTTTTGAAAAAGACATATTCGAGGCAATTATTAACGAAGACTGGTTGAATCATGATGCTGTATTTGATGAAAGACCATAATCGGTTTAGTATGTTGGAGAATCAGAGAAATTTGATGCCTTTGATGAGGTATTTGATGAAGAGTTGGAAATGGAGCTAGATCATTCTAAAAAACCTAAGAAATTTATGAAGGAGGAAATGAAGGATTGGCATTCTGTCCATACTGTTGAGCCAAAGAAAGTATACTTAAACCCAGTGAGATATTACAAGAAAATTCAGAAATATGTAGCATTGAGCAAATGTATAAGTATTGAATTCTTGAGTAAAATCCGGAAGATAGCTATACGAAGATTATTTGAGGTTCAATACTTCAATAATTTGATGGAGCTTAAATCGTTACCATGGTTTGATGTGTATGACATGTGCACACATTATAACTTGCTGTACAAACCGAAGAAAGGTCGGGAGTTCGTGGTAAATGAAGATAAGAGAGGATTTAAGAAGTGGGTACCTCGGGTTCCTTGAGTTTTCATGTCAATACCTAGAAAGGATCCTGAAGGTGAATTTATTCTCAAATTAAGATACTCTCGACCAGATTCTTTACGAGTCATACCTTTATACCTGATGGAACATGATTTTCATTCTTACTTCCTTTGTTGGTTGTACTTGTCATTAACAGGTGAAGCTAGTATCTATCTGGATTGTGGAGATAAGAAATATGATGTAATAAGGGTTTATGATCCAATGTGGCTGGTGAATTGCTCACAGAAAGACATTGAAGTGTTACATTCTAGCAGGATACAGTTTCAGGACATCAAAGTTAAAACTCAAGCAAATCATTTCCAGATGGTAGTAGATTTATGTTACCAGAAAAATATACATTCTGCTGGGAAACAAATTGGAGAGAGATAAGTGAAGAACAAGATCGTATTGAGGCGGAGTTTGAGGCAGAACGTCAGGAGAGATATTTTTGGGCTTCTTGGAATCGTTTTCAATATATGCCAAGCCGAGTACCTCGTCCATCATCACAAAAAAGAATCCGTTGTTTGAAGAATCAAGGAAAGCGTATCGCAAGAAGCATTTTGGCATGGATTAAATATGCAAGTACCTAGCACTATCCATGGGGGGGGGGGGTTGTTAGTTCAAAATATTTAATGTTAGGTCTTGTAGGGTTAAACGAGCTGAATTTGTCAAAATAGTTTGTTAAGGGCGTATAAGTCATGGTTACCATCTCATAAGACTTATAAAGGAGTATAATTCTTATACGCTGTAAGACTTACACGCCCATAGGCTATGTTGTATATATATGCTAGATTTTGTCATATTTTGTAGTCTTTTGGTAAAAAACTAATCACTTGTACTCTCTGACATTGTAATATTTAAGAGTGATAATTACTTTGACTTGATATGTGTTTGATTTATTTTCTATTTGTTTCCTGCTTATAGCTTAGTATATTGACACAACGTATTCGGTCCGTATCGTATTGCACTTACATGTATATGATGGCATCATACGATGACATCATATGACATCATATGGTTTGTGATGCCCATGGGTCGGTCTTTGGTATCTAAGAGACGATGGTTTTGAACTAAGAGCCTATTTTGATTCAGATTATGAACGCTGCAAGCTAAATGCTAAGTCTACAACCGCTGGTTGTCAATTTTTTGGTAGCAGGTTGGTGAAATGGCAGTGTAAGAAGCAGACAACTGTATCGCTCTCTACCTATGAGGCTGAGTACGTGGCTGCATCCAGTTGTTCTAAGGTTCTATGGATTCAATAGCAGATGCACGATTACCGTTTGAAATTTTTATTACTCCGATTTACGTAGATAACACTGCTGCAATCTCCATAACAAAAACCCGGTAAATCACTCTAAAACTAAACATATAGATATACGGTATCACTTCATTCGTGATTTCTATGAAAAGAAGTTGATAACCGTTGACAAAATTCACACCGATGAACAAAAAGCTGACCTTTTTACTATAGCTTTCGATAAAAACAAATTTATGTATTTGTTGGGGCTTAATGGTATTAAGAATTTGTGAGGTGGGAAAGAGAGTGATCCTGAGATTATGGATTCCGACCTTGTCTAACCATTCATCAAGGTCACGTTATTTTGTACATACTCTATCAACATTTTGTAAATAGTTTTTGATTTTAGGGGGAGATATGGTTTGGGAAAATACAAAAACATTTAAAAAAACTTGTAATTCAAAAAACATTGAAAAAGGAGATAAATACAAAAAACAATAGAAAATGTTCCTCAAAATGAGTTTTGAAGCATAAAAGGAAAATGATAGTACATTGATTATCTTGTTCCAAGTATCGGTAAAATTAAGTATAAGAGTCTATTGCTTAACGCTTGGTGCGTTGGTAGGATTTATAACAAAAAAGTTAGAGAATAAGTTATATAAACCTAACTAGCCATATTGAAAGTTGAGTTAGAATTCTAGCATAAAGTCTTGGTAAAGAAGGCAGAAATGCAATAGCCTATCATACTCAAGCCTTATGTTTCGGTATATTACCAAAAATAAAGAATTAATAAAAGTGTTTTAAGCATCTAGTATATAATATACAAATCAACGGTGTATGGTTTTATAACCTTAAATCCTATATTGATGGGATGCTTTAGGTTTTTGGAACCATCGCGTCATTATGCGGTTTACGATCTGGATGTTCATTTTGGTGAATATTTAAAAAATGTGCTCAAAGAGCGAACCCTGAAAAGTCATTAAACTTGATCACTTTGTGCTTTGTACAACCTACACTACAAACTTGATCAAACACGTTGTTAGTCATACATTGACCCATTGCTCGTGTCTTATTACCATTAAGAAACGAACCACAAGGGACATAATGTCTGCAAGCCAGCAGATGAAATCGTGCATACTCATCCATGGTAAAGGAAACCTAAGGTATTGCTTGATAACGGGTGTATACATTGTTGTGGAACATTGTTGCTAAGATTGCAAAAATCAAAAATTTTAAAATATGTTGATCTACTTATTGTAAGGTTTAAGTCAAGTTGGGGTGACATTGTAAATGTCGGTCCCATACAGCTCATTTAATCTCTCAATTACTCACTATCTTAATCCACATAAACGTGTCGACAAGAAGGTTACGACATACTGCTTTTATGAAAAACCAAAGATTATTAAAGGCGGAATCAATAATATTCTTAGTATTGCTCAACGGACAGGAAAGTAACAAACACCCAAAGTAACTCAAAAGATTTCTATTTATATTATGAATGATACAATGAAAATCAGTTAGGGTTTCTAGGTAGAATGTTTGTATTCTTGGTAGCTTTTCCGGTCATGATAAGACAGCCGTCAAATCACAATATTCGCTCAGTGTCCGTTGTTGTCATAGGCGTGCCCTAAATTTTCCTTTAATAGGCCTACCGTGACACCTGACATTCCTTCTAGAAACCCTATTGATTGATACTAAACATATTCAAATGTATTACAAAATATTCTAAGTGTATACAGGTCTTCGAGCAAGCTTTGCAACTTTTGTTTTTAGCTTTTTAGCGAGCAGACCTGGTAACCATTAAGTGTGCTGGAGAGCAGTTCTCCGAGTAAGCTTTACTTAGAATATTTTCCATTGAAAATATTCATCAAGCAGGCTTCAATTTTCCTGATAATATCAAACTTTGCTCGATATATACCCTACGAGCAAACTTGTTCTTCGGAGATCCTTTCAACCTTTTGTTACTTAACTTATTTGAACAAATCCAAGGGTGCTGGAGACACTGTAGCTTGCTCGGGGTTGAACCTTGGTCGTTAGAAGTCAAGTATATTTTTCATCAATTTCCTTATAGCTTGCTAGGAACACTATTTATTATAACTAAACCTTGCTCGGTCCAACAAAATACTTGGTTTTAGCTTGGTTTAGTCAAGATTTTGCTTTGTAACAAAACTTGCTTGACTTGAAGAACTACCTTGCTTGATGAACTGTAGTTTGCTCAAACTAACACTTAAGAAGGATTCCAGAAGATAACTTTGCTCGAAGAGTAAAATACTTTGCTTGACTAAGTTTAAGCTTGTTGGGAGGCCTAAGTGTGCTCGGTTTCCATACTTAGCCATTTTCTAAGGAGGTCGATAAGATTCCAATCTTCTTTACGCCTTTTTCACATCCCAACAATCTCCCCCTAGATTGAAACACACTTAGCTACACCAAAACACATATTAGGTTACATATACTTTTCAAAATACAAATCTAATTCTCAAAAAGTAAAATTACATAAATTAATGAAAAATTTACATAAGAAAATTTTGTCACAAGGATATTACAAAACAAATTCAAACATAAAGAAAAGTCTTTAGTATCTTGAACTTGTAGCCTGTTTTCTTCTGTCATGTTTGACTGTAGCAGCTTTCTCCTTGAATAAGAAGATCTCCCTATGGTGTGGATATTGAGAGGGGAGATTCCATCTGATTATATCCTCCAAATCCTCCACATGAATAATTTCAGATCTTTGTCATGTTGAATGATGCCCAGGGCTAATCCATCAGAATTTCTAAGAATAAAATGCACATTTTTCAAACTTTCCTTGCGGGTTAAACGCCATAAACTCCTCATCTCCAATTTCCAACCTTTGGACTCATTTTTAAGAGTCTTAAATGAACTTAGACTTATATCTATATGTTAATTAGAATTCCTTGGCATCAATTGGGTTAAAACCGATTAATATTGGTGATTATCATTGCTTAAGACTAGCATCATGACTAGCTCATGCAATTACACCCTTCAACCTTGTTTTTAACGAAATTTCCTCCTATATAAACCCCTCTAAGTCTCTACAAACTGTTTACCACAACATTTCACTCTCAGTTGTGTTCTTGCTTCTCAATTTGTTATAAAGTTCAAGTGTGACCAAGAAAGTCAACCCGATCAAGTTCTTCTTTTACTTTTGTTTGTCCATTCTCGTGTAAAGTTATTATTTTTGTACAACATACCAAGTATCATCATCATGTTGTCACCCTAAAACCTTGAATACCATGGTTATGTTTCAGTTTCGCTTATCGGCTCGTCTAGTGTCGGTTATAAGAGCTTTATATAAAAAACTTCATTTTACAAAACAAATAAACCAAATTAGACCTCTTTAAAACATCATTTCATTTTTTTCATTTCAAACATGTTAGGCATAAATCTGACTCAAAAACGATGGACGACCAAAAACGAACCACTCGTTTAACTTATTTCCTTAAATAATGTTCTGTTTAGAAACGAACCGAACTCATTAATTTTTTTCTAATAAGTATTATAACTATATTTCTCCTTAAACTAAAATAAATTTACTAAAAATCAAGTAACTAATTTCTTTTCTTTTACTTATAAATAAAATAAAATTTTTATCTAAAGAACTATAAACTGAACTTGACGACCATCTTTTCTTATTTTTCTTATTTTTTCTCAACGCATTTTGATCCTAGTTCTTTATCTATCTTGGGTGGCTCATTGAACAAAACCTTGTTGGTCCACTCGCTTAAGACATCTTTGCTAATTTTATCTTTTCCAGCTACTTAACAAGTGAGTTTCTCACACCCCTTTTTAACGCTTTTACACATTTGCTAATTTTATCTTTTCAATTACTTAGTTATTCATAGTCTCAAATTACAATTCGCAACATAGACTTGTGTGTTACTTGATTATATGCTCAAAACTTATCTACACTTGGTTTCCTCAATAAGTATGATCAAATGCACCCCTTTGCACTCAGGACCGTTTTGTTATATGTGGAAACGTTGGTTGTTACCAACTGGACATGACCCTGCTTGCGCGATTATTACACTTGTCTTATGGTATTGTATGGTTTTTATGTATTTATATCAAAACTTGTGTGAACTCACCAACTATACGTTTAGTTTTCTTTATCTATACTATATTAAAATACATATAGGAAGGGCAAAATTGTAATTTCATATAAAACTCTTAAATTTAAGAGATATACCACACCTATTTTATTTTGTACAACTACTTATGCATATTTGGAAAATGGGCGGTCATTTTATCTATTTAGAATTTGAAATTTAAAATCAAAAGTAACTCTCTCTCTCATATCTACATAATACTAGATGCTAAGATCCCAAACCCCGATACAATGGTCTCCGCCTTCATATCTGCACGCTCCGCCTTCCGCATCCTCTCATAAAACCCCTTTCTCATCGCTTTTTCAGGTCATTACTTTCATATATCATCATCTATGGTTTGTGTATATTAGTAATTATTCGCTCAGTTAATCCAATATCTCACATATCTGATTTTTAAGTGCTAATGGTTTAGTTATGATCCGTTCCCCATTTTTTAGGTTAAATTATGCATGCTTAAGCATATCCCAATATAGATTAGAGTACTCCTAGGAGGAACCTAGGAACCTGAAGAGCTATAGTAACAATTGGTTGTCAGACACTTTCGAGTAAATGAATGTTTGCTGCTTCATTGCGTCAAATAATAACTCTAATTGGAGATACATCAAGAAGGAAGCAAAATCATCAACTTTATCTGGAATATCCGTTTTTATGGTCTAAACCCTACATCGACACGTCAGCTTCTAAATCTGATAGTTCCGAAGGGTAATTACATATATTCTCTGTAAATTTCAACTCAGATTATTAATTCATCCATAAGCTTGTAAACTGTGCTCCTATGTATAATTTGCAGGGATTGTGCTTAACTTCGTCAATGAGGTATACATCACTGATATGTTATATGCACTGATATGTAGGCTTTTATATGTTTAATTTTCATAATACTATAAGTAATGTAGGAGCTCACAAAAATGTTTCGATTCTTGTGTGGTTTCCATCAGATCTTCAATTTGTGGTGGAAGTATTGTGCATTTTCGATGTTATCTGTTTGTTTATCGTGTTTTATTTCTGGAAACTTCGGTGTGAAGCTTATCATAAAGTCTTTTTATAATGCTTTTACATAAAATTTATGTTCAAGAATAGGTAGGATCGTTTAATATAGTGAACGTAGTTATACCCTGCAACACAACCACTTAAACTTGAAGCTAATTTACTAATGTTTGTTAATTTGCATAGATCTAAGCCATTTTAATAACTTATGTCTAAGGATTTTGCTTTGGTAGTATGCTTGTCTTCCACATCAAAATTTATGTCAAAAGGTATGCTTCTCTCTGTTTTTTTTAATCTCACAATTTTATTTTAAGTTGTCTAATTGTTTATTCTTGAAGTTGGAATTCAAACTAGCAATTTGATTATGGAGTTATATGCTCTTTGATATATTGTGAACTAATAACATTCTTCGTAATGTGAAGGCTAATATTGATTAAATATGTGTTTGACTTGTTTTAGGTTAAATCTCTTTACCCCTCATATAAGTGCAACCATCCACCAATTGTTGATATACTTGTCCATGGTCTTCAAACCTAAAAGCATCTATTCAAGCCATGTCCATCAAAATCACTGAGGTAAGATGTGCTTGTTGTTCGACCCTAGCTTAAACGATCCCCATTCTAAAAATAAACTTATTTAATAAATAAGATTGAGATTCACTTAGCGAGCCCAATTAGTATATATTTATGTAGTGATAATTACTATATATATTTTGTGAAAAATAAGTAAATAATAAATGAGTCAAATATTAGATTTTGTATGTTTAATGAGCTTAGGCTCTACTTGGCTTGCTTACACCTCTATGGGTCGGGTTGTGCTACAAAAATGTTTGTCAAATTTTTGAGAATGAATGCATTTGTTTTGCTTACCAAAACAATATTATTTTTCAATTATTTGCTTATTCATATTCACAAACTTATTTTATGAAATTATATGAAGATACGTGTTTTGCAGCTATGGGACATCGGCATGGACTTGCCCAGTTTCAACATTCCAGGTATATACATCCAACTTCTAGGCCATTTTTATTTATTTATTTATTTTGCATTGATGTTTTTTATCAAAATTTCTCCTCCAGTTGTATGATCTAAAGGAAAACATATCAATTATCCATAAATTTGAATGATGTTTTGTCGATTTATGCTCCTTCTTAACAATATACACAAATGGTCAACGAACCAATGTCACTGAATTTTATGGTTTAAAACTTACATATTAAAAGGTGTTGGTTTGGTTCGCGTTAACACATGCCGTTTTAAAAAGTATCGATATGGTTCGTGTCAAAACCGACTGTTTTAAAAACTAATCGGTTTGGTTTGGATCAAAATGGGCCATTTTAAAAAGGTGTTGGTTTCGTTCTTGTCAACATCGGTGGTTTTAAAAGGGCATTGATTTGGTTTGGGTCAAGCCGGGTCGATTGGATGGTCTGTCAAAACGTTAAATTGTGATGCGCTTTTTTTTAGTAATTAAAATATAGGAGGATCATAAGGCTACTGCTTCTGATATGGAAGACACACATTATGTTTGAAGATTTTAATAATGATGTCCATGATGGTTTGTATTTAACTAATATGTAATTAATATGGGTCATGTGTATATCTCTTTTTAGTTTTGATTTTTGAGTTGATCGAATAAACATTTTTGGATTTATATAAGGTGATGGAGAGGGAAATAAGCAGAGATTTGGCAAAACAGGATCTTGAACGGTACCTCAGCCTGAAGCAGCTACGAATAGGTGGCATTGGGTACTTCTGATGCTGAAGTAGTGGTTCATGATCACTTGTCTTTGGGTCCGGTTACAATGGTACTTCACATCAAGAGTTAAAGGTGAAAGTTAAAAGATTGACAGTTATCTTATAATGTAAGTTAGATGTGAAATGAATTTAGTTTATGGCATTTGCATCTTATTAATCTTGGCTAACCATATAAATTTGCTGCACGCTGGTTTCATTTAAAATGTTTAAAGGCAAAAGAACAATCATAAAATGTTTAAAGGCAAAAGAACAATCATTACTACCTGGCTTGCAAGGTATCTAATTAGTTGATGTACCATGATTCAGTTTTGACTTTTAAAATATGTGCAGTTTGGCTTTAAATGTTTTAAACCCGTTAGATATAATCACGAAATGACGAGCCAAAACCGTTAAACCGTTTAAGTCACGAGATCCGGGTGGAATCGGGTATAAACCGAATCTATGATGAGCTTAAGGGTCACCCTAGCTCAAATATGGATCGAACGAGACGAAAAACGGTGAAAACGGTGCTGAAACACGTTTTTCCTGCCACCGCGGGTATTTAAGGATGTCAGAGAATGTTTCTGACATTCTCTGACAAAACCTAACCCTAATTCGTTACGGGAGGATAACGAATGAGCTTCAATTCGTTATGTGGTTCGTTACGGAAGAACCCTTGTTCGTTAGGCCAGTTCGCTAAGAAAGAATAGCGAACTGGTTGAGCAATTCGCTGTGATTTTCAGTTCACTATGAAAGACCACTTCGCTAAAGTCAATTCGTTAAGATGGTCTATAAGTGGTGATTCGTTATGATATAACGAATCAGAACTCCATTCGTCATAGAACACTAATTCATTAAAGAACTGAAGAACGAATCAGATAACTGGGTAACGAACTAAGGTTACAAGAATGGCAGAAATGGTCCCTGGACTTAGAAAAGGAATGATTTAATTACCAAGAAGCCCTTGAACTTTTGAGTTAGTAGATTAACTAATGATTCAAAATTCTAATGGAAAATGTGTTAAGCCAGGGGCTCTGCCCCTTGGACCCCGCTAGGGGCTGTCGCCCCTAGAACCCCGCTGCCAAAGGCGCTGCCCCCGGACCCCCGTTCGTGGAGGGTTATAATTAGACTAGAAAGACGATATGTGTAGTGATAGTTTATTGATACGTGTAATTTTTTACACAGTTAAAGAGGGGAATAACCGTAAACGGTGAACGCAACCGCATTGAGGTGAGTTTCTAGCCTCACTTCCTTGTTATGTTTTCGGGGCTGTGTGCATACTCAATGTGATAGTTAATACACTTAACTTAAGTGGTAAGTGTACCCCTTGTATGATTTATGTAGGATGATTGCTTGTCGGTGTGTGAACGATCTTCGGATATTGCATGTGCCGCCAAGTGGTAGTTACAGGCAAGATTGATATGTATGATGTATGAATGACATATGAATGATGTACGTATGAATATATATGATGTATGAATAATGTAGGTATGATATATTGATGGTACGTGAACGCTCTTCGGAGATTGCACGTATTGTCAAGGAAAGTATGTAAACGACATGTATGTTATAGTAGCACGAATGTAGGGAACCGACCCTAATAATGTCGGCGAATGAAGGGAACCGACCCTATTAGTATCGGCGAAGGTAGGGAACCGACCCTAATAACATCGGTGAAAGTAGGGAACCGACCCTAATAATATCGGCGAAGGTTATAGGGCGGAATGCTCTTTAAAACGTATATGTAGGAATGAAAGTGTGTAAGAAAGTACGAAAGAAAGAATGAAAGCACGTATGTAAGTAAGTGTGTAAGAGGATATGATGTTATGTACCTCCGGGTGCATATGCTAGTATGTGAATGTATTGTATGTCGTCTGAGTAACTAGAACTCACTCAGCATAGCTGACTTTTAGTATGCACGCAGGTGGGTAGAATGAGGCAACTTGCTTGAGGGGAGGCACATGGCATGGATTTGAAGATACTGGAATCTCAATGAAGTGTTATGTTATGATGTTTTAAAAGACAATGTTTCATGTTTAAATAATTTTAATGCCCAGTAAGACACAAAAAAAGGATGGTTATGTAATATAATGTTTTGAATGTTTTAATATTCCGCGAATGTATTTATTAACTCTGATATTATGAACTGTGTTTTTGAGTAAATCCAACGTTAAAGTGAGGCACCGGTAACGGGGCCTTACATTAAGACAAGCTACAAATATTGAATCAACTGAAACCATTTCTAAAGCAGTGGAGGAATCGATCAAGTGTTGGGTGATTATGTTGACGGTGAACTCGACGTTTTTGAGCTTTGGGAGCTTTAGATATTTGTTTTGGGTGAACTGACTGGATTTGATGACACGAGTTTGTATATTTATTCGATTACTTTGTTATAAAAAGATTATGCTTTAGAAGAAACTGATTTGGCTATATACTTTGTTGAATAGGCTAGTTTTTTTTTATGTTAGTAGTCAACTTGTATTTTCTTTTATGGGAATAACATATATATTTTAGTCAATGGGAAATAAATATCAAAAAGTTATGCCGTTAGCCAACTACATTTTTACTTATACACAATTGCTTCTTATACCGGCTAGGGCATGAATTACAATGAGTTTGAGGCTGTAACCGGTCCGGTTTCAGTCATAAAATGTGGCGATTCAGAATGGTTTTAAACCGGTTCCTTAATTTCGTTGATGGAAGTATTTCGTTTTTGTTTAGGAAACGGTATTTTTTTCCACACTGATGTAACAAAAAGAAAACTAACATGCGTACGATATGATATACCACAAAAAGAAAACTCTTAACAACCAAACATTTTTTATATTTTTTTATATATTACATTATATAAGAGTCGTTTTAACAAACAAATCTATATTCAATGGACATTTTTCGAAACTTTGTATTTTTTAACAATAATTATGACTCAGATATTTTATCTCCACACTTAAATTTTGCATTGTCCTTAATGGAAGGATAAGAAAGACTTAAAAAAAATAAAATAAATTCAGACTACAAAAAACTAAAAGCCTAAAAATAAAATAAAATAAAAATTAAAAATACAAGCGAGATATTGGAAAAGACTTAGTTGGTAATATGCGTGAAAGATAATGCCAAAATCTTCCTCCATAGCTGTCCTCCGACTCCGAACGTGCTCAAAAAATAGTACCTCATTCTCACACGAACGAACGAAATCGACAAAAATCATCAAACAGACTTTAACAAATTATCTTATCAAACCAACCAATTTGATAGATATTATACATTTAAATCCACACCAAACCATCTATGCCAACAAAAAGACAAGATTAATCAACAACAAAAATACAAAACAAAGTATAAGGTTCCGTTGCTGGTCCATTCCCACACTTGTCTTTTTCACCCTACTCTTCCTGGAAGTCCATTTTCTTGCTCAATCTCCGTCAGTCTACAAAACTTAAATAAAAAAAACAAAGAAAAACTATAAAAAAAACTACATTAGTGACTCGATTAATTATACAAACTCCGTGAAACCTCCCCACACTTGAGCTTATTCAAGAGGTTTATCTTTGACCGGGACCATATCTAACCCGTTCAGTTCCACCCGGTTCTTATTGAACACTAAAATTTTATCGGTGGAATTGAAAATTTTTTTAAAAATCCTTAACGGGTGAAACCACCAAAATTTAAATTTACATGGAATCTACCGAATGCATGGCATGTATGGAGAAGACTGGTCTTGCTTGAACTTCAACGGATTCACCTTCCCTGTAGACCATCTTCTTACCTACAAATAAATCTAGTTCACCTGTACCATTTTCTTCGCCTTCTTCCGTGATTTTGATTAATGAGTGACATGTATTATAATTTCCTTGGGTTGGTTGTGGTGCTCTTCCTCTACCACCACTTCCATAAATAAAGCTTCCACATGTTGATTCCCACACTTAGTTTCTTCGTGTTATGTAGGGCTTATCACTTATTTCAGTTTACCTTCTAGTAGGGCTTCAAAAAATGCTAAGTCACCCTCCGAATCAAACTCACCTATTTAATCGTACTCAGGAAAACCTTCTAACTCCTAATACAAAATCTCGTCCTCCTCACACAACTAATTCTCATCGTTTTCCTTAACACAAAACATTAACTCTATTGAATCTCCCAACCACTTTATCTTCCATCACTAACGACTTCTGATAAGCAGCCCACTCTTCTTCATCTAGCTCTAGTAATCAGTAAATGTAACCTTTGACACCGGAGGTGGGAATTCAACGTCCGTTTATGTCACCGTGACTTGAATGATCTTCTTATCTGACTCATCTACATATTCCAAGAACTTCAATCTCTATTCTTTTTCTTTTTCTTCTTCATCATTCAGTCTCCTAGCAATGCTTTCTACTTTACGTTGGAGATCTGTAAGATTACTATGTTGATTTCTTTGGATGATATCATGGTCAGCTAACATCTTTTGGATATCTTTAGCGATGCATTAGACGAACATCTCTTGTATCCTACTCAAAGCACCAACACAATCCCCAACATAGTTGCTATCAGAATGTTGATCATAAAACTGGCCCTAGTTATTTTGAGGCTGCTGAAACAAATCATCATAATTATATGAAGGAGGTCGTGGAAAAATTTTGTTGCGGCTGCATAGTGTCACATCCCAACCTACGGCGGAAATGATGAGGCCCGAACTGATTGCTCACAACTTTTCAAAGGTACTATCATGCAATATTAAATGTGACAATATCTATTAGATTTAATTAAATAATCATTTACATCAATTTAACCAAAGTACATAAATTAAAATTGAATCAAGTAAAACAAAATCCAATATTTTAATTCTTGTATCTTCTTCCCTAGCATTCAACCTAAGTTTTCTTCAAATACAAGCATGAGAATCATATCACACGATAACCTGCATATGCGTTAAAAATAAAATAGGTTTTGTCAACACGATGTTTAGTGAGTAAATCACCAAATTTGAGACACTAATAATAATAAGTAAAAGTGCTAACTGTTCCCGTGAGATATACAGTTAAGCTATAGCACATAGCACAGTCAATCAAACCACAAAGAAAGGGCTCAACCAATCCATATAAATGGACATTGGCTACCAAGCAAGGACTAAATCGTTGCGAAAAAAATGGACATCGTTTGCCCACGTAAGCAAATAACATTCAGATAAAGCTAATAAGCAGATAGCAAGTTAGGCATACTGATAAACACACAAGGATAAACAGTAGCGGTTCAGTAATATATAATATAGAAATTTCTATGACCGCATATGTCCCCAAAACGTGAAAAACGAGTAAAAAGAGGGGAGTGAAATACTCACCTTAGCAGACGAACAAACGAGAAAAACATTATAATAAAGGTGAGAATGGTAGAACAAGCTTGAAGCTAATGCCTAATAAAGAAAACAAATAAGTTATTTTTAACAGATCTAATAAACCGTCGGGAATCTAGATGATTAATTATTTTTATTATAATAAAAAACATATTACTTAGATTTGTTAATACCTTTATTATTTTTATAGAACTTTCAAATAATATATTTAATATTATAAATGAAAATAGTAGGTAAAAATCATATATTTATAATATATAAAAGGTTGATTTAAATCATTTAAAAAATGTATATATACAATATACATTTATGATATTTATAAAAGTTAATTTAATCTTATACATATATTATCGGTTTTTATTTATTTAAATCCCAAGTTTTATTATATTTATACATATGTGCATTTATATATATACATATATAGGGTTTTAATAAGGACTTGTAAAAATGAGTTAGAATGTCAGTTTTTATAAAATATCGATTAATTATTATATTTGTAACACACTTTACTTGATTAATTATATTAATATTATAATATATTTATTAAAAATAAAAAAATAAGCAAAACAAGGGCTGGGGGGTTCGAACCCACGACCCCAGCCACCAACTCTTAACAATATTACACCAACCAACTGTGTTGGCATAAGATTTGATATAAACACCATAACGAAAATTTATAAACCCATCAGTTAACAAACCCAATTAAGCTATCTACACTAGAATCCAAAGTGGTTAAATCCGTTGATGTTAAACACATTGATGTTAGGGTTATTATTAATCTAACAGTGGCGATCAATAGTCACAGATTATTTACCCCGTATCATGTTGGATATTGGGCTAATTGAACGAAACAGGGGACGGCCAGAAATGGGGATGAACGGATCAACTGTTGATGAAAACTCAACTGATTTGAGGGTTAAGGACGGCGATGATGAAGTGATACAGTCTTCAAGGTTAATTGAATTTATACGATCGTTTGTATGCATAAAGATTTAGGGTTAGGGTCGGTTGGTTATAATACAAATCACAGATCAGTTTTTGATCCAATTAACATAATAGAAACGTCGGTTAGGCCGATAATGGAAGGTATTAGACGATCTTTGATTCAATTTCCATAAACACGACGATAATTGTGGTCCAAGACATGCCAAAAGTATACGGGTTTGCGACTACGGGTATGGGTTTGGGTCGGATTTTGGGTTAAACGAGTTAGGATGATAAGAATGATAATATTTGCAATTTTAGTCCTTAAGGTTTAGATGTGGGAGTATAAAGAGGTAAAAGTTTAAGTTGGTCCAAAATTGTAATATATCGAAACTTATAATTATATATTATATAATATTAGTTAATTTATTTGATAAAGGTGATAGAATTTCTCGGACATAGATATTAGTCGGGTATTTAATTAAAATATTAATTTTAAAAAGTCCTAGTTGTTACAGTTTCCCCTACTTTTGGAAATTTCTTCCCGAAATTAAAGAAAACTATAACAACACCGTTTTATTTTAAGAAGATGTAAAAAAATTTTAAATATGATTTATAATAAATCATAATACAGAACTTGAACAGTCAAAACAACGCTTCAAATGAAAATCCGATAAGGGCACTTATATATAGGATGTACCAGCGACGTATCCACCATGTCCTTATCATACTTACAGTTGCACTGTTATCTCAACTACTTACGATTCTATATTATGACACACAATTATTCGGATTATGATTCCCATGCGAGGACTTTGGTAATTACGTGTCGACCCATAATTACTTAGATCGTCGGATGGTCCATATAACTCGTTCCATTGTGTTGGTTACAAAACATGATTTTTAAGATATAAAGGTTTAAATGAGTTTTAATTATAACACTAGAAAATCGCCAAATGTATAAAACAATTCCAAAAGTTGTAGTGGTTTTTAATAAAGTTAGGAAATTTGTAAAACATATTTTAATTGTAAAAGTATAAGTATTTAAAGTTGGAAAAGAGATAATTTATTAATAGTTGAGAATAATAAAAGGAGTTTTGATGAATGAGGGCAATAAAGTAGGATAGAGGCAGACTTTAATAAACAATCTATATACATAAAAGAAACTTTATTCATGATGTAAATGATAAATGATAAATAGTTCAAATGGAAAATAATTCAAGGCCATAAAGCGGCATTACAACACGTAATTAAGAAAAAGAGAAAATAAATAAAGATAGATAAAGGGTACGGCAAAAGTCTTCACGGTCTTCGAGTAGCTTAATTGATGTGACTTGGAGCACCGTGAGGAGTGGCATTCATAAGGGTTGAAGCAGTCGAGGTGGGATGACTTGGAATAGATTGAATGACTTGAGGTTGAATAGTTTGCAAGAAGTTTTTTGGTGGAAATATGTCTGGTAAAATTGAGCTTGTGGTTGCGAGGTTTGATATTGTTGGGTTAAGTCTGGGAGACCTTGATTGACATGAGGTTGATGGGTTTGAGCTTGGTGTGCATGGGTCAAGTAGTAGGGTGCAGTCATAGTTTGAGCTGGTTGAGCATGGATACGATAAGGACACAAATTACGGAGATGGTTTAGGTCTCCACAATGGTAGCAAGCATGGGTATTAGGAATACCTGGCTGAGAAGGAGGTATAATATTGTTTCGAGAAATAGACGTCTCAAATTGTTGTGGAGAAGTTGGTCCACTATGGTCTTGACAACATGCATTAGCAAGATGGCCATAGCGGTTACAATTGGTGCAAAGACGACAATTGAGGTTGATCAGGTGGTGACGGTTGCAAGTCTTGCAGATGGGGTGCGCTCCTTGGTAAGGTCTTTTTTTCGGACAAAAGGAAGAGGCTCGCGATTGGGTAGGGTTGGTTGCAGTTGGGTTCTTACGTTTCTTGTTGTCAGGATGAGTGGTGGTAGATGATTCGTCGTTACCAGCAGAGATGCTAGTGGTAAAAGTTGGACCGGTTGTGTTGATGTATCGCAGCAGTTAACTCTTTGGCTATACAAGCAGCTATAAGGTGGTGATGAGAATCAGTCGATTGAGGATAACGGTGGTTTCTTAGAGGAGACATTCTACGAAGATCAAAAATAGAGATTTATAAGAATAAGTTGAGGAAATCATTTACTAATAAAAAGTTAATTGCTTAGATAATATATAGAAGTTTTGCTTTTAGAGGTGGGAAATTTGTGTCGTACTTTAAGGAATAAACGTTAAAGATTACAAGATAAGGGGGTACATTGCTTAGATAAGTATGAGTTGATGTAGTAAAATGATTAATGCGTGATTATTAAAGGAGGTTAGTTTAAAAGTTAAAATTTGATTTATTGAGTTAACTTAACAAACAATTAACGAAACAAAGTTTGTATGTTGGCCTCCCATGAGCTTTCCATGGCAATTTGAATGGCCTAACAAACATTTACCAATATAGCAACTGATTTTGACAGCCCATGAGCGTTACATGATATTTTAACTGTCCCAACTAATTAACGAATTAACAATGCAATGAAGTTTGTTGGCCCGATGAGCGTTACGTGGTGTTTTAACCGACCAAACTAAATAACGAACTATCGAAATAAAAATTGGGTAGTCGGAGTATGTTGTGAATCACCACGTTGATTACTCAAACAAAAGTACGAAAACAAATTAAGAAATGGATAGTCGGGATACCTGACTAACTATTTAGAATAACATAAAACCATAATCGGAAGGTTACCGAATTTAAGCCACGAACCACCGTGAATTCGGTTTAAAAATATTATAAGGAATGCAACCACTAACATGGTTACGGATGACAGCTTAGCGTGTCGGTTATATGGCATCTATGAGTCTCTCTCGGGTCCATAGGGTTGAGTACTGTTGTCAGGTTATCACCCAGGTAAGGAATAGCGTCTTACCTTTGGTTCTTGGAACCGTTTTTCCAATGCCCAACTCACAGTTTCTCTTCCCCTTTCATTTTTCGGAGGGATATGCCACATAACCTAGCCCTAAGGTGAATGAGTGAAAACAACAGGTGGGAATTCTTAAGGAATTTCCTGAAAATAAAAGCAATCTAATTTTTGAAAAGTTTTCTTTGAATGTTGAGGCATAGCCTCGGAGTTTGCGTGTGTAAGCATAACAATACAATAATTAATCAATAATTCTATGGGAAAGTTGTAAACAATTTAAAATTGAACACATAAAGGTAAACAAATAGGCACGTATAGGGCTCCTAACCATGTGTCTAAGGCAATTTCTAACGACTTATCTTAAACCTTTGGCTCTGATACTAATCTATCACACCCAACCTACGGCGGAAATGCCGAGGCGCGAACTGATTGCTCACAGCTTTTCAAAGGTACTATCATGCAATATTAAATGTGAAAATATATATTAGGTTTAATTAAATAATCATTTACATCAATTTAACCAAAGTACATAAATTAAAATTGAATCAAGTAAAACAAAATCCAATATTTTAATTCTTGTATCTTCTTCCCTAGCATTCAACCTAAGTTTTCTTCAAATACAAGCTTGAGAATCATATCACACGATAACCTGCATATGCGTTAAAAATAAAATAGGTTTTGTCAACACAATGTTGAGTAAGTAAAAGTGCTGACTGTTCCTGTGAGATATACAGTTAAGCCATAGCACATAACACATTCAATCAAACCATAAAGAAAGCAAATCATAAAGAAAGGGATCAACCAATCCATATAAATGGACATTGGCTACCAAGCAAGGACTAAACCGTTGCCATAAAAATGGACATCGGTTGCCGAAGTAAGCCAATAACATTCAAATAAAGCAAGTAAGCAAATAGCAAGTTAGGTAAACTGATAAACACACAAGGATAAACAGTTGCGGATGAGTAATATATAATATAGAAATATCTATGAACACATATGTCCCCAAAACATGGAAAACGAGTAAAAAGAGGGGGGTGAAATACAAATCTTAGAAGACGAGCAAACGAGAATAACAAAATAATAAGGATGAGAATGATAAAACAAGTTTTGAAGCTATTGCCTAATAAAGAATAGACGCAAAAACAAATAAATATAGATAATTAATGGATCTAATAAACAGTCGGGAATCTAGATGATTAATTATTATTATTATTATTATTATTATTATTATAAAAATCATATTACTTAGATTTGTTAATACCTTTATTATTTTTATAGAACTTTTAATTAATATATTTAATATTATAAATGAACCTATTAGGTAAAAATCATATATTTATAATATATAAAAGTTTGATTTAAATCATTTAATATATATATATATATATATATAATATACATTTATTATATTTACAAAAGTTAATTAAATCTTATACATAAATTATCAGTTTTTATTTATATAAATCCCAAGTTTTATTATATTTATACATATGTGCATATATATACATATACATGGTTTTAATAAGGACTTGGAAAAACAACGAGTTAAAATGTCGGTTTTTATAAAATATTGATTAATTATTATATTTGTAACACACTTTACTTGATTAATTATATTAATATTATAATATATGTATTAAAAATAAAAACAAATAAGCAAAACACGGGCTGGGGGGGTTCGAACCCGCGACCCCCAGGCACCAAATCTTAACAATATTACACCAACCAACTGTGCTGGCATGAGATTTGATAAAAACAACATAAAGAAAATTTATAAACAGATCAGTAAACAAACCCAATTAATCTATGAAGCCTAGAATCCAAATTGGTTAAATCCGTTGATGTTAAACAGATTGATGTTAGGGTTATTATTAATCTAACAGTGGCGATCAATAGTCACAGATTATTTACCCCGTATCACGTCGTATATTGGGCTAATTGAACGAAAAAGGGGACGACCATAAACAGGGATGAACAGACTATCAACTGTTGATGAACACTCAATTGATTTGAGGGTTAAGGACGACGATGATGAAGAGATACTATCTGCAATGTTAATTGAATTTATACGATCATTTGTATGCATAAAGATTTAGGGTTAGGGTCGGTTGGTTATAATACAAATCGTAGATCCGTTTTTGATTCAATTAACATAATAGAAACGTCGGTTAGGCCGATAATGGAAGGTATTAGACTATCTTTGATTCAATTTCCATAAACACGACGATAATTGTGGTCCAAGACATGCCAAAAGTATACGGTTTTGCGAATACGGGTATGGGTTTGGGTCAGATTTTGGGTTAAACGGGTTAGGATGATAATAATGATAAAATTTGCAATTTTAGTCCTTAAGGTTTAGAGGTGGGAGTATAAAGAGGTAAAAGTTTAAGTTTGGTCCAAAATTGTAATATATCGAAAGTTATAATTATATAATATTAGTTAATTTATTTGATAAATGTGATAGAATTTCTCGTACATCGATATTAGTCGGATATTTAATTAAAATATTAATTTTAAAAAGTCCTAGTTGTTACACAAAGAAAAGTTTGAATAATGATGTGCAACGTGCGTCATTTGTCAGATTTGGTTTAATAATTGTATTTGTTCTTATAGAAAGAATGAAATGCATAGGGGACCATCTACCGGAGGTTGGTAAGAACAAGGGGCAATGCCCCTCTAACCTAAGTGGGCCAACCTTACCCGTTTGTAATTGTGTCAGGACCATTATTGTAACTCGTACACAAACACTAAATCAACAAGAATACTACGAGATACAAAAGATGCAAAGACCCCAAGATAATAGCCGCCAGAATCGACTAAAACTTGGATGTTGCTATATATAGAAAGAACACAAGAAAAATAGACACACGATTCACTATAAAAGATTTCCGTTAGAATATTCAGAAGGATACAATTGAAAATGTCTTTGGGTTTTTAGGTGGGATGTCAAGTGCGACTTCCTTCCGTACAGAGAATAATCAGTATGTCTCAAAAGGTGTGTAATCAGCCATTGTCGTAAATGTGAGATAGTATTATCTTATATATGCACCTAACATTCCTTCTAGAAACCCTAATTATTGTAAAACATTCTTAAAATAAACACAAGTGTCAAAACAGGTCTTCGAGTAAACTTTATCTCTGTCGAGCAGACCTTGTAATCCTCGAGTGTGCTCGGAGCGTTCCTTCAAGTAAACTTTTACTTAGAATATTTTCCTACGAAAATATTCTTCAAGTAGTCATTAATCTTCAAGATATATCCTAACTTTTCTTGGATATATCCCACAAGCAAACTAGTTCTTCTTGATCTCTTCAATCTTTGTCCTAATACTTATTCCAACAAACATAGTATACACAGGTACTATAGCTTGATCGACATTGAACTATGCTCGTAGAAGTCATTATTGTAAATCTTTTAACTTCTCACAAGTATGCTTGATATCTCCTTATTGTATCTTTGCTGTTCCCACCAAATTATTTGTAAACTTGGCTTAAGCAAGGATATGTCAAGTGTTTGCTCTAACCCAAACTGTGCTCGACTGAATAACAAATTTGCTCGAAAAAGTGCAGCTTGCTCGAAGCTTTACACTTAGAAGAATTAATGATGATAACCTTACTAGAATAAGATACCTTGCTCGAATAAGTAAATGCCTTGCTCGAAGTGTCTGGTTTGCTCGAGTTCCATACATAGCATATTTATGGGGAGAGTGAGAAGATTTCAATCTTCCTTGATCAATCCTTTAGGCCCAACAATCCCCCCTAGATTGTACAAACTTAGATGCACCAAAACACATCCGGATTACATACCCTTGATTCAAAATACACATCAAATCCTTGAAAACAGTAAATTACAATACTTAAAAGAAATTGATTGCATATTCAAAATTCTGCCTCATGGGCATTACACATCAAATCACAAGTACATTGATGTGTGAAAAGTGTATTTAATATTAATAACCAAGTTTTACCGAATTCATCTAAACAACCACACACAATCCGCAAGTGTACCGGTCACAGTGTAGCAAGCAAGTAAGAACGGATATTGTGTGTAGGCTTTTTGTTTTCCACACCAACTCCTCTATTCTTATCCTTCACGCTCAAGTTTTATAATAAAGTCTTCATGACCTAGTGCGGTCCACATCTGCGACCCCGTTTGGACCAGCCCATTCCTACATCACATACAAAGTAATTAAGTTTCCAGTCTAGCCCAGTATCAAACAATGTGTTCTTTACCTTGTCCATTAATCATTTAATCCAAATATTTTTATTATGTTATTATATTTTCAAACGTAAGATTTTTGTTTTTTTTCTGTTCCTTAACATTAATTGTTTCATCAAAAATTTTGACCAAAGCAATCTTATTATCTAGGCTAGACTAGTTTATAACATTAACATTAACATTAATTCTAGGCTAGACTAGGCTAGACTAGTTTATAAGAATAACCACTTGTGGTCTCAAGTTTTTTAAAAGAAATTACTCTAGTTTATCTCGTTTTCTCATGAAACCCTTAAACATTAAATAAGAACCCAACACGTGTATATTTTAAACCAAAACTAACTTAAAACGCTTAAATGTGTAGTGAATATTTATATAATAATTGTATATTATAGACCACATTAAATATCCACACACTTAAACATTTTTCGTCCCTGAAAAAGTTATTTGCACATGATCATCACCGAGATAAACAAATTAAGCACACAAATCTTGAACTTTCTTTAATTTTCAATATTTACAACTATCGAACACATTGATCACGATTTCCGAAATACTTATCCACTTTAAACCCTGAAAACCAGATAGTTTTTCACATATTGGAATTCGCTTAATAAGATAAATCCGGTTGATTGTCAGTATTGTTGTCCACTTAAATCCAAGCCATTTTATTCTTACTGAGACAAGTAAGATGCGACACGTTTATTAGTTTATATTATCTAGTGGGACCTGCAACCAAAACAATTTTATACGTTTTTACCGAACTGAGCCACCAGAACTTGAATTAAACCTTATATCTAGTTGATCAAAACATATTATACCATTTTTAAGAATAGCTAAAGATGATCAAGGATATTGTTTATCTACCTATGCTTAAGCATCTAGGTCTACCTAGCAGCCATTAGATATGATTAAGGTATGTAATAAGTAACCAATTAGTAAGTGTCCCCCGCTACATGACATACCCCGTTATCAAGCAACACCCCAAAGTCCATCTCCATAGGTGAATATGCATGAATTTATTTGTAGACTTACATATGACATGTCCTTTGTGGTCCGTTTTTTAATGGTAATAGGACGCGAGCAAGGGGACCCCATATGACTAACAACGTGGATGATTAATTTTGTAGTGTATTTATACTTAGAAGTACGAGATGATCATGTTTAATGACTTATATTTGGCAGAAAAACTGCGGGTTTGTTCTTTGAGATCTTTTAATATTTATAAATCCACTTAGAAAATATGAATACCTAAATGATATACCGCATAAAGGCCCATGGTGTCCGAACCTGGAGCATCCCATCAATTCATGATTTAGGGTTATAAAACCATACGCCTATGAAGTGTTAACCACTAAAACTAGAAGTATGAAATTTATGTTTAAACCTACCCAGGCATCGTATGATTAGTCTATTCCGATATCAATAAAATTATAATTATTACGATTAAACTAAACATAAGGCTTGAGTATGACCCGGCATTTCATCCCATTTTTTAGCTTAACATATATCCAACTAAATATCAAGCAATTTAAGATCAATTAAGTCTACCAGCATGTTGTCCTTTCATTCTTAAGGGGCTGAGCCTACTGACACATCAATTATGGAGTCTACCCGTTCAGTATGTGTTGATTTAAAAACTCTTTTTCTTTTAAAATTTCATAAAAATTTTCATGAGTGTTGTCAAAATTTATCTGTATTAATATCATCTCCTGTTTAATGCATAAAAACAATTACAAGAACATTATATATATATATATATATATATATATTTCATTTTATTGTTTTTTATGAAACTTTTTTTAATTTTTATAATATTTATTTAAAAAAAATTTGAAACTTGTTTTCTTACCAAAAGAAAATGTCAGTTCCCATCCGCACACTTAAAATCTACATTGTCCCCAATGTAATAATAGAAAACGACAGAGAACAAAGTAGAATAAAAAAATTAAGCAAATAAAACAATAAAATGGAACACTCCCCTGATAATAATCAGTTATCTTCATAAGTCTCGTTCCAAGACGAACGTATAACATTTCATTTGCGGCCGAAGCTTCTGGGTGTCCTCTACAATATGATAAGCTCAGAAAATCCTCGTACGAATGGAGATTGAGTACGAATGTGAAAATCAAATCCTGCAAAATAAAACTTAAAACAACCCAAAGCCGATATCAAACAGACTCTAAGGACTAAAACATACTCAAAGAAAAATAAAACAAAGAAGAATAAAAATAAAAATAAATGAAAATAATGCAACTAAGTTTTATACAAACTCTACATCTCGAGAAAAGTCCCGAGTGTGCACTCATTCTCTACTCTCCTGGTAGATAAAGGTAGATCGCCTCCTCCTCGCAGTCACCAAGCTGACCTCCAACATAATGCTTCAGTATATGCATTCACTTTCCAAGAATGTCCATCGTCAGCCTCTATCTCAACCGCTCCATAAGGAAATTCCTCCTTCACAATGAACGGACCAGCCCATCGAGATTCCAGTTTACCCGGAAACAACTTCAACCGAGAATTATATAGAAGAACCTTATCCCCATAATTAAACTCTTTGGACCCCTTAATATGTTTATCATAACGTTCCTTTGTCCTCTCCTTATACTCCCAGCTTCTTTCATACGCCTCGTTCCGTAGCTCCTCAAATCTTCATGAATCTAAAGAAAACGACTATTTCCCGCCGCAGATAAATCAAGATTTACAGCTCTTAAAGCCCAATGTGCGCAAAGTTCTTACTCAATAGGAAGATGACAAGCCTTTCCATAAACAAACCGAAAGGGAGTTTTCCCGATATATTAAAATACATATAGGAAGGGCAAAACCGTCATTTACATAAAACTCTTAAATTTAAGAGTTTTACAAGTTGACAAGCCTCTCAAAGCATATAGGAGATTTGGAGGGATTTCAAAATTTGAAACTCAGTGTCTTCAAACCTACTTCTCTGATAACCAAACCCTCGCTTCTCTCTCATCAAACACCGCAGCCACAAAGCTACCCCTTCCTTCTACGGCAATAGGGCTCCACCTCTGGGGATGGTTCCGGCAGCATCAACAGCAAATGAAAGAAAAAAGCTAACTAGATTGGCGGTATAACTGGTAGTTGCGTTGTCAGATCTATTTTCCGGCGGTGGGTTACGGTCAAATCACCGTTGGTACCACCCTCCGGATATGTGAACTTTTGAAGACTAATATGTCTGATCCAAAGACCTAAGAAACCCCAGGCAACTCCATTCGTATTCAAGATGAAGTCACCATTTTTAAAAGGTGCTCTGGTATGATTTCTCTATTTACTCTCTCAGTTCCAACTGATTGAGTGCAATTGATATAAATTTTCATTTTTGAAGTTTAATATCAGGGTTTGTGTATCATTTTTTATTATAATTGACAATATATAACTTTAACATACTCGATCCGTCTTTAACAAGTGATTTTATTGACTTATGAGAATCAGTCAAACTAATGTTTAACCAAGTGTTTATGGTTTGTTATTATATGTATCTGGTATAGGTCAATATTGTTGTTGCGGAGCTTGAAGGGCTTCCCTTAATTGTCACACTAATGTGAGTTTTACTTTATATTATCACTTATGTTATGTGTTTATTTATTTTTTAATTTAAATCATATGAGGCATAACTTGGGTATGTTCTTTAATCATATTGCAGTAAAGCATAATCAAATTTAAATGATGGCGAACAAGACACCGGTAAGTTTATCCGTTTCTTTGTTTCTCATAATTTTTCTGAAAATTCATGTATAACATATTTTTTAAGGTTATTTTATTGTTGGTAATATTTTAAACGCGGGTTAGAATACTCTCCGCTTGTGACACAATGCGTTCTGGAAGTCTCTTTTCATTGAAAATCTAGCTCAGTGCAACTGAAAGCGTGTGTTTACCTAAGGTAAATTCTTAATAATCAATAAACTATAAAAGAAAACTATTATTTTTTCTTTCCTGAACAAGAAATTGTATAATATTGTTTCTAATCTTTGATAGGGTGGTGGGAATTTTGAAGTTTCTAGACATCCAACAGAGAGTTGATCTTCAATGGGGAGTTAATGTCAGTGAACTTTTTTTCCCTTTTTTTGTCATTTCTAACAGTGTTTTGATGCTAGATATGCGTTGTTTTGATTATTTGAAATATGTGTTGTTTTGGTTATTTAAAAATAATTTTTTCCTGCGTTGTAATCCTGATGTTCATATACAATGGCTCAACAGGTCATCGACCGCTGCTGTGAATCATCTGTTGTTGAATATAGGGAGTGAGTTTATGAGATAAGTAAATACAATGGTGTTGATTGTAACAAAATTCATGATAAGGGCTTATTGTTGACTTGTTGTTTAATATTACTGGTTTCGATCTTATTTGAAGTTTGTTATTTGGTTTTCCTAGGACTACGGAAAATGTCCGGTAACTGGGGAAGCTTTAACCATGGATGATCTTGTTCCGATAAAAACTGGCAAGGTTTGCTTCTCATGGAGTTATATAGCCTAATTTGGTTTTGCGAAATTTGTTTTTTGATCATTATTAGCACGTGGAATCTTGTATGTAGTTTTAACGGATATGCATGCAGGTAGTGAAACCTAGACCGGTGCAGGCTGCAAGTATTCCTGGGATGCTTAGAATGTTCCAGAATGTAAGTGTTTGTTTGTTCTTGCTTTATTACCTGGTTTTGCAGTATTTGTTAGTTTTTAATGAATTGGACAACATTTCTTAATTGGTTATAAACGTAGTTTTTTTGTGTTTTGTTGTTTGTTATACTTGATGACAGGAATGGGATGCCTTGGTGTTATCCGCTTTTGCATCAGAGCAACAACTATGAAGAAACGTGGATCTACTCACTGGTAGCAGATCTACTTTCCTCGGGTGTGATTATGCTATTTCACCGATGGTTCGTCTGGATCAATGTTCTTCCACCTACAAAACGAACAACGCCGTTACTTACCCCTCAGAAAGGGACAGAGGGGTCCTCTTTGGGGTAACCCTCCGGCGTGAGAATAAGTATGTGTAGGAGAAGATAATAATGTGTGAGTAAGGGAATTGGGAGAGTATTGCTTAATAGCTGAATACTGTATGTTACTCTGTATGATGATGTGATTGTCTCTCTGTGTTTGAGAAAGTAACTGACAAGGGCTGCCTGTCAGTGAATGTAATTGAATATGCTTCAATGTGAATCAATCCTCTGTAACTGTATACGTTATGATGTATTTATAGTGCTAGGGTTTCCACTGATTGAGCTGAGACCAAATTAGGGTTTTGTTGGCCTCCCCCAATCGATTTGCGCCACGTGTCCCTGGAGACACCTGGTGCTTTTTCGTTGGTTATGATCTCGTGGTAACCCATGAGTCATGCTGAGCTGTCCACCTTTCATTTAGCAGCTGTCAACATCAGCGTATCCTTATTCCTTAAAAAGATGCCTTCTGGAAGGTTGTCTGACGTGCACAATCAAGGTTGCCCTAATCCTGATTTGGATAAGGACGAGGTTGATTATGTGCATGTGTGATATGCGCCCATCCTGAGGATGCGCGAGGTCTTCTCTTTATTCTCACGCGCAGATGTGATACGCACAAGCATGTAATACGCGTCACGCGCAGATGCCCCACGCGCAGCTGCGCCAAGCGCAACTGTGATATGGGTGGGCATGTATGATGCGCGAGCATGTGATATGCGCCGCGCGCGGATGCGCCACGCACGATGTGATATGCCTAAGCATATATGATGCGTGAGCATGTGATACGCGCGAGCATATGTGATGCATGAGCACATGTAATGCGTGAGCATATGTGATGCTTGAGCATATGTGATGTGTGCAAGCATGTGATGCTTGAGCATAAGTTTTGGCTTTGTGCCTTGATAATATCTTTGATTTCTAATGTCTTGTGGGTTGACCCGCCCCGCTTGATGTTGAGGCGGGTACATACCTCTTCAAGCCCCCCCAGTCTAATGTGTGTCTTATCTCGCGCGAGCGCGGTAAGATAGATATTAGACTTACTGATTTGGTCCTTTAAAGGGGTTTTGTCGTTTTGTTAGTTGTTTCCATCGTTGCGCGAAGTTCTATCCATTTGTTTGAAAACGAATCGTCCATGTACGTGATGGTTGCTGACGTGGGTCAGTGATGGAGACGTGTCAGACATTTCGTGTGCTCGAGGTGCTACAGTTGCCTTTCGTGTCCCCTCACAAGCTGTCAGGGACACGTGTCGCGCTCGTGTTGGCCAAGACCTGCTAGTGGGGGCGCGTGAACTCTGGCACCCGCCGTATTTTTCTTTTCGTGTCCTCTCACACAGTTGTCAGGGACACGTGTCGCGTTCGCGTTGGGTTATACCTGCGAGTGGGGGCGCGTGAAGTCCGTTCAGCACCCAAATTTCTCTCTCCTCGGCCTATAAAAGCCAGCCCTTGGAGTTCTTTATCCTTCATCTTCTTGTTTTTCTTCTGAGTTTTTCTTTCTTTGTCTTCTGAAATATCTGTTCTTCAGAAGTTTCCGTTGTTAGATTTGTCAGTTGTATGTCTGATAGCTCGGACTCGTCGAACCTGTCGATCACCTCAATCGTCTCCCGAAAACGCCGTGTTAAATCCGTAGTGATGTCGACGTTGAAGAAGAAAGGCAAGGGGAAGAAGGTTGCTGAGGGCTCATCGGAGGAGGTAAGGAGGACCAAGGTGGTGAGGAGGTGGAATGAAATCCCCTGCAAATTGAGGCAGGCTGATCTTCACAGCCTTATCGCCTATCAGGGCTTTCCCACCCTGTTTGGCTGCATGTTGCCTGAGGCCGGGCAATCGGCGGCGGACCCGCCTGCCGGTTATATATCCTTATATAACCATTTTTTCACCCACTGCAACCTTCGTCTCCCGATTACAAGGTTTGTGGGTGCACTGCTGCAGTTGTATGGGATTCATATATCCCAAGTCCATCCTTTTGGACTCGTGCGCATGACTCACTTTGAGTTCATGTGCAAATCCCAGCGCGAGGAGCCTACCCCTCGGCGCTTTCAGTATTTTTATAAGGCCAAGATCCAAGACAATTGGTTCTCTTTTATTCCTCGCAGTCAGAAGGTGAAGTGCTCCACTGTTTCATTCAAGAGCCTTCATGACTGGTCTGAGAGGTTCTTCTACATTAGGGCCGGTGTAATCCCCATCCGCATGACGATGCGCGCAATCGATTCTGCGCCCGCGGATGCGGATGTTATTAAGAAACCAACCGGCGCCTGGGTTAAGAAACTGACCGATGAACCATCCCCCGCGAAGAAAATTTGCGAGGAGGCGCTGGTGGGGGTCGGCATGAGTAAGCTATGGGCCGACAGCGCGCTTGAACCCGTTATCCAAGTCGACGGGTTGTGTAAGTTTATTTCATTGCTTTATATCTTTTTCTGCGCGAACATAATTATTTTGCTGATATTACTTGACTTGTTTTTGCGCAGTCACCAAGGATTATATCCACACCGCTTATGATGATCAAGTGGAGGGTGGCTCCGTCGCGCTTGGCGTTGGGGAGGTTGGTTTCCCAGATCGCTTCGATGACATGTTCATCCCAGTGGATCTGGAATTTGACTTTGATGGCGACGCGCCTGGTAAGCCTTCGCACTTATGCTTATTCCTTTAGAATACCAAATTTTGCTAACACTTGTATTGCATGTATTGCAGATGCGCTCGAAAACTACGAGCTGGAGCTCGCGGAAGAGGAGGAGGAGGAAGAGGAGGCGCCCCTACTAAGGCGCAAAGCTAAGGGGAAATCTGGCGCAGGGGGCAGTAAGAGACAGAAGAAAGATGACACCCCTGTCGCTCATCCCCATGCTCAAACGAAGGGACCTAAGGAAACCCAGGTGTTTACCACCAAGGGTTCTTTAGCTTCCCTTCCTGTGAGAGTGGGCAGACCTCCTGTCCACTTGAGGTATGGTGGCGTCACCTCCTCCGTTCGCGCGGCTGAAGAGAGAAGCAGTGCCGCGCCTGCGACAGGTATACTTTGCTTATCTTCATCTGATTGAATTATTATTAAACTTTTGCTCCTTTGAATGTTTGCAGGACCGGCGACGGTTGCAGATCAGCCGCAGGCGCCACAAGGTGCTGAGGCTGCGCCGGGGTCTGCTTCGAAGTCCCCCGTTCTACCCTCTGAGAAGGGTAGAATGAACTTTATGGCGATGTTCGCCGCGCGAACAGAATTGCGCCAAGGTATGTTTTACACATTTGTCTTCTGAATTTCTTCTTTTGGATCCAGTCATAAACCAATTTTCCTTGTTGATTTGTTCATAGGAGTTGTAGCTGGCGACACTCCGGGCGCCGTTGCCGGCGCCGCTGGTTCTGGTCCTGCTCCTGCTAGTGCTGAGTCTCCCCTTATTGGGATTACAAAGGAGCAAGAAACCGTATTGCGCGCCGAACTGGCGGCGTCGAGACCTCCCTCGCCTCCTCCTACGCGCAGCCCTGTCCGCGAGGCTGGTTTGGGGCCCTCCAGGTCGCAGGAGAAGAGGCCGATTGACGAAGATGAGGAGGATGAGGGAGCTGAAGCTGAAGACTCCTTCAGAGTTCGTGCCAGCCCTACGATGCCACAAGTCTTCGCAGCGCATACTTCTGGTGGGGCTGGCGCTGACTTTTCTGCTTCATCCCCGCAGGTATGTTTTAATTTGTTGCTCCGCTGCGCGTACCTCCATATAAGTATGTTTTATGACTTAGAACATTTCTTGTGTTTTGCAGGAAGGTGACCACGTTTACCGCCCGAGATGGAATATTAATGAAGACAGTTCCTTCCAATCCATGGGCGTATGCGAGGACTTCTGGGCTCATGCCGTGCCTCCTACTGAAAGGAGGTATCAGGAGGGGCGCACCCGCGCTGACTTGCTCAACGATCACATTTTCGCTGGGTCAGCTTTCTTTGCTGCCTCCCAAGAGCTTCATCGTGATTATATTAAAGTTCGCGATGCTCTTGTGGCAGCCCAGCAAGAGGCTAAGGTGGCTGCCTGGAACCTTTCTGATGCTCGCGCACGAGCTGAGAAACTCCAGGCGGAGCTCAGCGAAAACCGAGCAAGTTCCAACATCGCCTTTATTAAGCGCGGGCATGAGCTCCAAGCTGCGCGGGAGAAGCAGCAGGTGGCGGAGGCTGAAGTTGCCAAGTACGCGCGGAGAGTGCGTGTCTTGGAACAGCAGGCGGAGGCGCGTGACCAAGCTATCGTCCAGAGTATCACTGAGAAATCATCACTGGAGAGCGAGGTTGCGCGCCTGAAGAAGTATTTGGCGGCCGCGCAGGCCGATAGAGATGAGGCCCTGGCGACGGCAGCGTCTAGCCAGGAAGCACTTGATGCTGCGCAGGCGGAGAAAGAAGAAATTTTGGCGGCAGCAGCGTCTGATAGAGAGGAGCTAAAAAAGACCAAGGAAACTGTGGAGTTATTAAACTCCCAGGTTCCTGCCCTCGAGACGTCTGTTGCTGGCCTCGCGCAGGATCGCCAATGGCTAGTGTCACAGGGCATGACTCGCTGCGCTTTGGCGATGAAATATTCTAGCGAGTTTCAGGCCCTTGTGATGGACTGCAATGCTGCCGCGCGCTTGGTGGGTCGAGCTGAAGGATTTACGGATGGGTACGAATATGGTATGTTGAAGAAGAACCCATCCGAGTACCCTTACAAGAGCGACGCGGCCTGCGCGGACATGGCCGCGGTAGGGGAGAAGTATATGAGTACTCCCATCCCCATCCTTGTGCAGGTACCTTGACCTTAACGAGTTTTTCTTGATTAATTTTCTAAGTGTTTTGTACTCAATACTTTTGTATTGATTTGCAGATTGCTGCGCTTGCTGACCAGCCCGACCTTGGCGCGCTAATGAAGTTGCTCGATGAATGCGAGGGGGCTGGTGGCGATGATGTTGGCGCGGGGGATGTTGCCCCTGCCAGCGGCTCTGGCGCGGCGATAGAATCTGCTCCTGACACCGTCGTGATAGAAGACTCCAATGAGGAGGAAGAACTTGACTATGGTCAGTTAGGAGATGAAGAGGAGCAGGCTGCGCCAGATGCCGAGGGCGATGATGAGGATGATGAAGAGGCTAGTGTCAACGTGGAGACTTGAGAAGCCCTTCATGTTTTTATTTTTATTTGTAATTTGTAACTCCTCATCCTTGTAAATTTCAACGCTATGGAATGAAATTTGTTTTCCCTTTTTCACATCCTGCGCATTTCCATTCATCTCTTCATATTTGCTTGTATAGATATAAGATATGCTTGCACGTTAAAATAAGAACAAGGTTGTAAGGAAATTATTCACTTAACCATAGTCCTATTTTGTAAGTGCTTTCGCAGTATCTTGTTTATGCTGACACGCGCGATGACTTTTGACTATTCCTTTTCTGCGCCTCGTTGTCGCGCGTTTTTTATATGGAATTATGAGTTTTAGCCATTACATGTCAGCATGTGTTACTCAGATATCCACTATTATTCCGTGCGCGACCTCGACCTGAGACCTCAACAACTATGATTTGGCATGTATTCTGCCTTAGTTGTGTTTAGGGATTTTTATGATCAGGTTGCGCGGGATGTAAGATGGATGTTTGTGTGTTTTGAGCTAAGGCTCTTTGTTTTGGGCTAAGGCCCTGACGTTTTTAGAGTTAAGACTCGTTAACGTGTTTGAGCTAAGGCTCGCGCATGTATGTTTTACTTCGTTTTATTTTTGTTTGAAGTCAATATAGTGTTGTCATATTGCTCCAAATTAATAAAGGAAGTGTGAAACATGTATGCAAAGGTAACAGAACAAATATTGAAAGATAGCGCGAATCATCATTCATGATGGCTTAAAAGCCTTGATTACATATTTGAATTTTTACATGAAGCATTTTCTAAGCTGTGCTGCATTCCATGCGCGTGGTATCTTTTTTCCATTCAAATTTTTTAAAGCATACGCGCCTTTCCCCAATTCTTCTGAGATTTGATAAGGTCCCTCCCAATTTGGGGACATTTTTCCTGGGGGTATAGCGCGGCTAGCTTCATTGTTTCGAAGGACAAAATCATTTTTCTTGAAGTGGCATTCTTTAACGCGCTGATTATAATATTTTTCCAGCTTTTTCTTGTATTTGGCTTCATTGATGATAGCCGCTTCTCTGCGCCCTTCAAGCAAGTTGAGGTCCAATCTTCTTTCGCGCTCGTTATCAGTCTTGCTGATCATGAGTACCCTATGGGATGGGCATCCAATTTCTGCTGGGATCATAGCCTCTGTCCCATAGGTTAGGCTGAACGGGGATTCGCCATTGCTAGTTTTGCTTAATGTCCTGTGCGCCCACAGGACATTAGGTAACTCTTCGACCCAAGAATGGGATTCTCCCTCCAACCTTTTCTTCAGCCCATTTAACAAACTTTGATTTGCGCGTTCCACTTGTCCATTCCCCTGAGGGTGATAGACTGAAGTGAAAATTTGGTTAATGCGCAATTCTTTGAGCCAGCTGGAAATCTTCTTGTCAGTGAATTGCTTGCCATTATCGCTAACAATTTCCATGGGCAAGCCAAAACGGCATATGATGTGGCTCCAGATAAACTGCTTCATTGCTTCGGCCGTTATCTTTGCTAGTGGCTTGGCTTCAACCCATTTTGTAAAATAGTCTACTGCCACAACCAAAAATTTTACTCGCCCAGGTGCCTGCGGTAGGGGACCCACAATGTCGATTGCCCATTTGTGGAAAGGCCATGCTGAGGTTACCGGAATCAAGTTGTTCTTTGGCCGCATGGTGTTTGGCGCATAGCTTTGACATGCTTTGCACTTTTGGATCTCTTTTAAAGCGTCCAAGTACATGCCTGGCCAATAGTAGCCTGCGCTCATTGCCTTGGCAACCACCATGCGCGGGCCAGCATGAATCCCACAGATTCCCTCGTGTATCTCTCTGATCACATAGCTTGCTTCCTCAGCATCCAAGCATTTCATGAGCGGCCCAAGATAAGAGCGTCGATATAATGTATCGTCAAGCAGTTCATAGTTCTGCGCCTTGTGTCTTATCTTCCTCGCTTGTGCGCGATCATCTGGTACCTTTCCCTCCTTCAAGAATTCCATTATTGGAGTTATCCATGATGAAGGGGTTGTATGGGTTACCAAGACAGACTTCGCCACCACCGACGGGTTGCTCATTACTTCTACCCTGACATCTTTGCCAAAGTGATCAAAACTGGTTGATGCCATCTTACTCAGCGCATCTGCAGATTTGTTTTCACTGCGCGGAATATGAATGATTCTGAAGCTGTCAAATTGCTCAGTGAGCTTTTTCGCCTGCTCTAGATATAGAGGCATGGTGTTCTCCTTGGCATCATAAAGGCCACTGACCTGTGCTGCTACCAAGTACGAATCAACATGGGCCTCTAGCTTCTTAACTCCAAACTTGCGCGCAATGCGCAGACCAGCCAGCAGGGCTTCGTATTCAGCCTCATTGTTGGTACTCTTGAAGTCCAACCTAATAGCATAAGTATATTCATGATTGTCAGGGTCCACCAGTTTGAGGCCCGCGCCGGATCCTTCGCTGTTGGAGGCTCCATCAGTGAATAGCCTCCAAACATCTTCTTCATCATTTGCTCGCGGAGGATCTACCTCGCGCTGAGCTTCTTCAATCTTTCCCTCTGGGATTTCCGTGATGAAATCCGCCAGAACTTGACCCTTTATTGCTGGACGGGGCTTATAGGTGATCGTGTGTTCACCTAACTCCAGCGCCCACTTTGTCAGCCTTCCGGAGAGCGCGGGGCGTCGCAAGACTTGTTGGATGTTGTAACCAGTCAGAACTTCAATAGGATGACCATTGAAGTATCTATGAAGTTTGCGCGACGCGTGTGTTAGTGATAAAACTAACCTTTCCATGATGGAATAGCACGTCTCAGGGTCTGTCAGCACCCGACTGACATAGTATATTGGCGTTTGGATCCCCTTGCGATCCACCAATAATACTGCGCCTATGGCGCGGTCTCCAGCTGACAAGTACAATGTAAGGGTTTCGCCAGGAAGTGGAGCTGTGAGCGCGGGCAGCTTTATGAGACATTCTTTTATCTCACTGAAAGCTTGCTCAGCCTCAGGCGTCCACTTGAATTGGCTCTTCTTCAAGCAGTTCCTCAAAGTGTTAACGAATGGAGTAGATTTGCTGGCGTGGTTCGCTAGGAACCTGTTGATTGACACCAATCTACCATTTAGCTTCTGAACCACTTTCATGGTGGATGGTGAAGGCATGTCAAGGATGGCTTCCACCTTTTCAGGGTTCACCTCGAAACCATCCTTAGTGACCATTACACCAAGAAATTTCCCCTCTTCCACGCCGAAAGTACATTTGCTCGGGTTGAGCTTCATGTTAACTTCCGTTAGGCGCTGAAGAGTTTCCTCGATGTCTTTGAGCATTTGTCTCTCCTCCCTGCTCTTGATCACCAAATCATCAACGTAGACTTCCAGATTTCTTCCAATTTGTTCATTGAAAACCGAATCCATAAGTCTCTGATAGGTGGCGCCCGCATTCTTTAAACCAAATGGCATTTTTGTGTAACAGAAAACACCCTTGTCGGTTCTGAAGGCAGTCTTGTCTTCGTCTTGTGGAGCCATTTGAATCTGGTGATAGCCTTTGTAGGCATCCAGGAAACATTTGAGCTTGAATGGCGCCACGGAGTCCACCTTTGCGTCGATGTTTGGGAGGGGGTAACAGTCTTTCGGACATGCTTTGTTGAGGTCCTTGAAGTCAATACACATCCTCCATGACCCGTTGCTTTTCTTTACCATCACAGGATTGGCTACCCACGTCTGGTATCGGATCGGGCGGATGATGTTTGCGCGCAACAGGTCCTCAACTTGGTCATTCATGGCCCTCGCCTTTTCATCCCCCATGATTCTCTTTTTCTGAGCAATTGGCTCCACCGACTTGAACGTGTTAAGAGAATGTTGCGCCAAGTCTCGCGGGACCCCAGTCATATCTGAGTGTTGCCATGCGAAGACTGACGTGTATTTTGTGAGCAACTTTTTCATTCTCAATCTCGTTTCGTCTGAAATGGTAGCGCCAATTGTGACCGTTTGCTCTGGGAAATTTGGGTTTAAAATCCACTTCTCTGGCGCATTGTCCGCCATTGGAAGTTTCATTCTCCCTTCCCGCGGCGTACTTGTCACTGCGCACAAGTGATCGCGATAAACAAATGTTACGCCTGTAGGTGTCGGGAACCCCAATGCGCCGTGCGCTGGCGACGGTACAGCATTAAATTGGGCAATCGTTCCCCTACCCAGGATCATATTGTGGCATGACGTGGTGGGCAAGACCAAGAAGTTGACAACTTCGGCTCGCTTGTGCTCATCATCCCCCATAGTTAGTTCAAACTGAATCTGACCCAGGGGATGGATGATTTCATTTGAAACACCACAGATTGGTGCGTTCACAATTTCGAGCCGCGCTTGGTCTGCCGGGTCTAACTTTCTGAAACACTGCTCATACATAATGTCAGATTCACTTCCAGTGTCCACCAGGACTTTTGACACTTCGTAATGAGCAATGTGTGTGGTGATGACGAGAGGACTGCTTATTGAAGGGCCTCCCCTGATTCTTGGGAAGATAACCTGCTGCTCGCGCCAATCTCCGTTGATTTGCGCGCTTCTCTTTTTTGACGTCTGCCATTTTCGTCCCCCCTCAGCCACACAGATTCTTTTGTATTTCTTGCTGGCAGAGGCTCCTTCCGGTTGCTCATCTTCTATTCTTGGGTTTTTCACCAAGTGAGCCAGCCTGCCTGACTTTACATCCTTCTCGATCGCATCCTTTAAATGATGGCATGCGTCGGTGTTGTGGCCCGGGGACTTGTGAAATTCACAATATTTGCCACTGTTTTGCGGTCCCTTGTAGTGTAGTTGCTTGGGGGGCTTGAATTGGACATTCTCAGTACTTAACACCTGTGAAGGTGTTTTAGTGAGGGAAGTCCATATTCTTGGCAGAGGTCTGCTAGGATCTCTGCCGCCCTCCCTCTTGTCACCCTCCCCGCGACTACGAACATCTTTTTGGGGCTGGGGTGAGCTTGGTTGCGCTTGCTTTTCTGCGGAAGAAAAACTTGTTGGCTGCAACCTGGACCATACAGAGTTCTGTTTGGCCCTCTTCTCTTTGCTGCGCGGTGATTCAGCCTGATGCGCTCTTTCTCTTGCCCTATCTTGGGCAATCTGTTTTTCATTTCTCGCGAATACTCGCGATGCTTCCATTAGTTTTGCCCAAGTGGTGGGCATACCATCTTTGCTTACGAGAGCTCGGCGGAGTTGATCACTGCGCGCGCCTTGTATAAAGGCCACGCGCAGGAGCTGCTCAGTTATACCCCCGATTTCCAGGGACTCCTGATTGAAACGAGTGATGTAATCTTCAATCGTTTCATCATTCCTGCGTACGCAGTGCATGATGTCATCAGGATCGCGCGTGTGCCTGCGCTGCTGTACGAAGTGGGCTTGGAACTTTTCTAATAGTTCCTCGAACCCATCAATTTGCCAAGTCGGCAAGATCTCGAACCATACCCGCGCTGCGCCCATGAGGCAGCGAGCAAACATATGACACCATGTTGGCATCGTCCAGCTCTCTAGGTTTCCCGTGTTATAGAAACCTTGCAAAAAGTCATCTGGATCTGTTGTGCCATCATATTTGCCCAGACCACTTGGCATCTTGGTCTTGTGCTGGATGGGAGCCTGCGCGATGCGCGCAGTAAACTTTGAGTGTTTTACCAAGATGGCTGGTCTGTAGGGTGTGGTTACGTCCACTTGCCCTCTGACCGGTGGGCTGTACGGCATGTGCAGATCCAGATCTGCTCTGGCTCCAGGCGCCATGTTCACAGGCGCGCGGAGCTGTGAGCCTCCTGCATGAGTATCCCGTGTCTTCCTCATGCTATGCACTTCTTCATCACTGAACTCAGTCTGTGCAGTGTGAACAGAATGTCCTTCTTCCGGCGCGCGCGGCCTTTTTGTAGTCTGCTTATCAAACGGTTGCCTTTGTGTTTGGTCGGCATGCTTCTTCTGTTTGACCATTTCATTGTACTTTTCCATCAGACGCCGCTGCTCGTTTATGAGCCATTCATTCGGATCATTTGTTTCCTCTTCTGGACCCATTGGTCCTTTCTGTTTCGCGCCGGCAGGATTTTGTAACGTGAGATCGTCTGGAGGAGTTTCAGTCTGCCCGTGAGGAGTTGTGATGAAGGGACGGCTACTGGTGGGGCGCGTAGAATTACGCGGCCCCCTCAGGAACTGCTGTCCCTCATTAACATCCCCACGTTCGATATCCTCCAGAACTTGATCACCGGTATGAACGCCAGAAACCATGGTGATTGATTTTTTTGTAGATCTGATTAGATCTGATTGCCGTTTGTAACAGTGGATGGCGCCAATGAAGAAACGTGGATCTACTCACTGGTAGCAGATCTACTTTCCTCGGGTGTGATTATGCTATTTCACCGATGGTTCGTCTGGATCATTGTTCTTCCACCTACAAAACGAACAACGCCGTTACTTACCCCTCAGAAAGGGACAGAGGGGTCCTCTTTGGGGTAACCCTCCGGCGTGAGAATAAGTATGTGTAGGAGAAGATAATAATGTGTGAGTAAGGGAATTGGGAGAGTATTGCTTAATAGCTGAATACTGTATGTTACTCTGTATGATGATGTGATTGTCTCTCTGTGTTTGAGAAAGTAACTGACAAGGGCTGCCTGTCAGTGAATGTAATTGAATATGCTTCAATGTGAATCAATCCTCTGTAACTGTGTACGTTATGATGTATTTATAGTGCTAGGGTTTCCACTGATTGAGCTGAGACCAAATTAGGGTTTTGTTGGCCTCCCCCAATCGATTTGCGCCACGTGTCCCTGGAGACACCTGGTGCTTTTTCGTTGGTTATGATCTCGTGGTAACCCATGAGTCATGCTGAGCTGTCCACCTTTCATTTAGCAGCTGTCAACATCAGCATATCCTTATTCCTTAAAAAGATGCCTTCTGGAAGGTTGTCTGACGTGCACAATCAAGGTTGCCCTAATCCTGATTTGGATAAGGACGAGGTTGATTATGTGCATGTGTGATATGCGCCCATCCTGAGGATGCGCGAGGTCTTCTCTTTATTCTCACGCGCAGATGTGATACGCACAAGCATGTAATACGCGTCACGCGCAGATGCCCCACGCGCAGCTGCGCCAAGCGCAACTGTGATATGGGTGGGCATGTATGATGCGCGAGCATGTGATATGCGCCGCGCGCGGATGCGCCACGCACGATGTGATATGCCTAAGCATATATGATGCGTGAGCATGTGATACGCGCGAGCATATGTGATGCATGAGCACATGTAATGCGTGAGCATATGTGATGCTTGAGCATATGTGATGTGTGCAAGCATGTGATGCTTGAGCATAAGTTTTGGCTTTGTGCCTTGATAATATCTTTGATTTCTAATGTCTTGTGGGTTGACCCGCCCCGCTTGATGTTGAGGCGGGTACATACCTCTTCAAACTACATACAACAAGGCAGGAACTTAGCCACTGTTTATACCAGGTACTGTTAATAACCAGTTGTTTATGCTTTGGATATTATATTTTGTTCCAATGTTCATATTTCTTGCACTTTGCAAGCCTTTCATAAATGTATATATGCGATTTTGAAACTTGGATGCATAAGTATTTCTGGATAGTGCATATGTTTCTTAATGTAATTCCAGTCAATGATGCCAACATGATATAACATTATAACATTGAATTCATGGCTTCACGCATCGTGTTTCATTCAGCATCAGATTCTATTAACTCCAAATTTGTTTTTTATTGTTAGTTACTTCAATTTATCAATAGTTATATAAACAATTTGAACCACATCAAGTTCTTAAAAAAATAAGTTTTAAGTCTTTCACTTTGCAAGAAAAGTTGACTTACGTGTAGAGATTGTATTCATAACACAAACATATGTTATGAGTTCATTTTGGTTATGATGTACGACGGCTAAGTCCATAACTGACCTGTCTACTTTTTCTAATACGTCTTAGAAAACAAACTGCTAGACTTAAATCAAAGTGTCTGGTGCAGTTTGTGGTGTTGTGTTCTGTCGGTTTTTGGTATTTGTTTTTTATGTTCACTCACAGTTTATATTTTTGTATGGCAGCATGATTCAGCTTGTTGTGTAATTGCAAGATTAAAGAAAGAACTTGATGAAGCCAAGACAATGCTTGCTCATCTAGAAAGGCAGGCACCAATGGCTGCCTTAACAGCAGTTACAGCAAGTGCTTCTGCTTTGAGCAATGGGAAAAGAGGTTAGTTATTTACTCTGCTTCTGAACTTTTTAATTTGCTTGTTTTTTATGTTTTTACATGACTCATTTAATCAAATATTTGGTGGGATAGCTGCTAAGGATGATTTGGGTCCTGATGGTAAGAAGATCCGACCAGGAATATCGGCTAATATAATTACTGAATTAACGGATTGCAATGCTGCACTTTCACAGCAAAGAAAGAAAAGACAGGTATTTATTTCTATACTAGCATGAAGTTTTGAAATTAGTTACTTTTGACATTTTTGATTTCTTCTTTCTCAGATTCCTCCTACACTTGCTCTTGTGGATGCTGTTGAGAGGTATACTTAGCTTAACAGTTATCCTCTTCACAAAACAAATAAAGCTGGCATTTTATCTATTGATATCCATCAGTCCAAGGTAACACTTTAAACTGCAGTTATTGTATCTGTTCTTTATCTTCTTATTTGAAGTGCCTACTTGGTTTTTGGGCATAACTTGATTTGCTTAAATTCATGCACTTACATGCATCTTGTTCTGTTTTGATTTGATTTTGATGAATATTAGATAGTAAGTACCTGATGCTTTACATTATTTTGCTGTTATAGTTCTACGCGCATCTTAAACAATATTATAAGAGTATTGCTATACTATGATTGGTAGCTTATCTACCAGTGTGTGAAGAGCTGACTAAGAAAAAATTTTAAAATTAATGACACGCAACGTTAATTTTTTTTAACTAACACGCATCTTAAAACAATAATTTTTTTGATTTACTTATGTTGACCTGGACTTTGACACGCAACGTTTAATGGTTGTTCAATACAAAATCACCAACCATGTTCACATGCTCGCCTTTCTCCATATGGTATAAAAATCATTTTCAGAGTTCTATATGATTGTAGTTCTATCTTTCCTTAGGAATTTCTAAATAGTTGATATTTTGCAGCCTGAATATCAATGCATGGAAGTTCGCGATCAACCTCGGTTTTTTAGGCGTACAGATTTAGCTGAACTCACACGCTGCCAGCGGCTATAAAACATGAACGATCGGCGGGAAGTACATTTATGTACGTTCGTGTTGGCAAGAATAGATACGCGTATCTTTTAAATCGTTTTAATCATTTGTCTAGATTGTTATTGTAATCATATTTTTTGCATAGATATGGGAAGTAATTGGGAGAATAGGATGAATGGCATGAAATATGTGGTCAAAGGTGTTGGTCTGAAGAGTTTAAAGAGTGTTGTTTGGCATTTTATGTCCGGGAATGGATATGAAGATTGAAGATGAGGCTGCTACAATGCTACTTGCCGGATCATTGTATTTGTTTTGAGTATTATGTTGTTTTTTACTATTGTATTAGCCATGTGATTTTGTATTTTCATTTAATTCGAGTTTTGTACATCCTTTTGTGCATATCGTTTTGTATTGTCGTATCAGCTTATCATGCACCGAGTGACAGTTCTTTACCCGTACAATAACAAATCGAAAATACAGACGTACAATACAATATATCACCAATTAAATTGGTAAACTAACTAAAAACGCGTACTATTTTGTGAATTGCGGCCCCGTCGTATCGCGCGGGTACCTACTAGTATATATATATATATATATATTTCATTTTATTGTTTTTTATGAAACTTTTTTTAATTTTTTATAATATTTATTAATATTTATTTAAAAAAAAATTGAAACTTGTTTTCTTACCAAAAGAAAATGTCAGTTCCCATTAGAGATGTTCAACGAAACCGGTTCCTAGAACCGAACCGGTGGACCCGAACCGGACCCGAACCGGTTCCTACCCGATTTTTGTAGGAACCGGACCCTATCTGATTCAACCCGATGATCCGTGACTGGTTCTTGCATTTCTGAGTGTGGGCGGGTAGGAACCGGAACCGAACCGGAACCGGTTCTGGAACCGAACCATCCGGAACCGGTTCCTAACCGGTTCTAGCCGTTGGATCGAATATAGCCGTTGGAAATCGTTTTTTTTGGCCGTTTTTTGACCGTTGGGGTCAAAAATAGCCGTTTTTTTGGCTCCCCCAAGCACCCCACTACTAGTATAAATAGGTATTTGGTGTCATGGGTTCATCACAACACTCAAAACGCAAACCCGAACGCAAAAAAATACAAAAAAAACGCTATTACAACGTTTTGAGTTCTCTAATCTCTTGTTTTCTATTCTTCTATATTCATATTTGTTGTTATGGCTACCTCACAATCATCGATTGGTCAAGGTTCCAACGCCGAACCAAGTTTCGTTCGTATTGTACCTCATAATCATAATCAAGAGATTTGGTGCAATTGGGATTTGGTTGAATTGAGTGACCATTCATTGAAGGCTCGGTGCAAGTTTTGTAGGATTTATTTAAACCCACTTTCGAATTCAAATTTGAAGAAACACATCGAAAAACCGTATTGCAAGGCGTTGAAAAAGAACGTCGATTCGCAACAAACGCAAATGGATAGTGAAGGCGGAATATTTACATACCAAATTGATCGAGTTCAAGATCGTATGGCGAAGTTTGTGATTCAAGAAGCTTTGCCGTTTAGCCACTTCGACAACCCTCGCTTAACCGCCATGATTCGAGATACGCTTCAACCACAATACACTCATGTAAGTCGTCATACTCTTAAACGTTATTGTTTAAAATTGTGGAAGAAGGCCAAAGAGGTACTAATTGCATATTTTGAAAATTTAAATACGGGAATAAACTTAACTAGTGATGTTTGGTCGGCTCCACATGGTCTACCCGAATCTTATCTTTGTGTCACCGCTCATTGGGTAGACCCGTCATCGTGGGAAATGATGAAACGCACCATTGCTTTCGAACTCTTTGAGTATTCACATACGGGAGATAATTTGTTTGAAATTTTAGATTATGTTATAAAAACTTATAAACTAGAAAATAAAATATTTTCAATGGCATTTGATAACGCGTCGAATAATACATCGGCTGTTGATAAATTAAAATTAAAATATACGCCGATTTGCAATGGTGTATTTTTTCACTCAAGGTGTGTTGCACATATCATTAATTTAATCGTGCAAGACGGACTTGCTTCGGATGAGGTTACATCGGTTATAAACGATTTTAGACTAATGATACATGAAGTTTTTAAGAAAAGTAAAAAAAGACAAATGGAATATAGAAAATTTTGTAAAGATACGGGAAGAAAAGCTTTGGGAGCTAATTGGGATGTACCTCATCGATGGAATTCCACTTGCATAATGTTTCAAAGTGCTTTGAAACAAAGAGAAACTTTACAAATGTTTCATTCTAGTCTTGCCGAGAATGATTTGGCAATCCCCTTTTCAAATGAGAAATGGGAAATTATCAATGACTTATCGACTTTTCTTGAAGTTTTTAAAACATCAACTACGAAACTATCGGGAACGTATTATCCGACAAGTCCCTTGGTTCTTTTGGAGTTATTTTTAATCGTTAACAATCTTAAAGAATTTGAAAATAAAAGTCCAATGTTTTCAAACATCATATTACCAATGAAGTTTAAATTAAAAAAAATACTTTCTTGAATTGCCACCGGTTTTTACTTGCGCCGCCGCTTTAAACCCAATGTTAAATGTTACGGGGGTTGAATGTGTGATAGACGGAATTTTTTCAGCCTTAGATATGCATGAAGTTGACCCAAACTTTTCAACAGAGGCAAAAAATGATTTTAACTTGAATTTTAAATTTATGTATGACTTTTATTTAAATAAATATGGGTCAAACATACACATGCCTATGCCGGGGGGGTCTTCATCAAGTTCAAGTGCTACTAGAGTACGAGATCCCATGATTAGCCTTATGAACACCGTTCGCAACGTAACGGCTAAAAAACAAAGGGGTAACACCCCTTCAAGCGAACTAGGAAGGTATAGTGCAAATGATTACTCTACCGGTTTATCCGAAGAGAAATATGGCACTTTTGATGTTTTGGCTTGGTGGAAGGTAAAGGAAACCGAGTTTCCGATTCTTGCCACCATGGCCCGTGATTTACTAACCGTCCAAGCTTCTACGGTAGCTTCGGAATCCGCTTTTTCTCTTAGTGGCAGGGTAATATCGGTGAGAAGAACAAGACTAAATTCGGAGTCGGTGGAGATGTGCATTTGCTTAAAGGATCACTTGGACTCAATCGATCGTATTCAACACGTAACCACTCTCGAAGATGAAACACCACTTGATGTTCGAGTGCACGACGAATAAGAAGGCATTTCTACAAGTAATTCCGAGGAAGAAGTCGCCGCTCAATAATTACGACGAACAAGAAGGCTTTTCTAGAAATAATATGTCACAACTTTATATTTATAAGTTTAATGTTTTGTTAGTTTGTTTTTGAAGATTTTAAAACATGTAACCTTTTTTTTTGAACTTCTTAAAGTAAATAAAATGAATTTTATGTTAATTGTTTTGTTTATTTTTCATGCTATACAAATACGAATCGTAGTTTAGAATCCAAATCGCAAACGAAAAACGAAAAAAAAAACTAAATGCACTTGTATTGCAAATCCAATGAACAAGTTTACATTGTACAATGGTTACATATTTAACTGATGATGTTCCAACTGATGAAACTCTGCAACTGATGTGTCACTGATTCATATTTTGCATCAGTGACAACAAACTCTGCAACTGATGAATGTTCCCACTGATGAGTATTCCTCATCAGTGGCAACCTTCAGTAGTTGTCATCAGTGGCAACCTTCAGTAGTTGTCTTCAGTGGCAATCTTCAGTAGTTGTCTTCAGTGGCAAACATCTTCAGTAGTTGTCTTTTCTTCATCAGTTAATTGTTTATTTTTATGTTAATTGTTTTTTTTATTTTTCATGTTATACAAATACGAATCGTAGTTTAGAATCCAAATCGCAAACGAAAAACCAATTTTTTTTTTTTTTTTTTTACACTGTAACCGGTTGGATCCGGTTACGGTACAGGAACCGGGTTAGGAACCTGTTAGATAGGTTAGGGGTCCGAGGGTGGGAGAACCGGTTCGGTTCCCTAACCGGTTCGGTTCCCTAACCGGTTCGAGCCTGGAACCGGTTTAATTGAGGGTTTTGAATATAGGAACCGGTTAGGAACCGGTTCCTAGTCCCAAACCGTTTTGAACATGCCTAGTTCCCATCCGCACACTTAAAATCTACATTGTCCCCAATGTAATAATAGAAAACGACAGAGAACAAAGTAGAATAAAAAAATTAAGCAAATAAAACAATAAAATGGAACACTCCCCAGATAATAATGCAGTTATCTTCATAAGTCTCGTTCCAAGGCGAACGTATAACATTTCATTCATGGCCGAAGCTTCTGGGTGTCCTCTACAATTTGATAAGCTCAGAAAGTCCTCATACGAATGGAGATTGAGTACGAATGAGAAAATACAATCCTGCAAAATAAAACTTAAAACAACCCAAAGCAGATATCAAACAGACTCTAAGGACTAAAACATACTCAATAAAAAATAAAACAAAGAAGAATAAAAATAAAAATAAATGAAAATAATGCAACTAAGTTTTATACAAACTCTATATCTCGAGAAAAGTCCCGAGTGTGCACTCATCCTCTACTCTCTTGGTAGATAAAGGTAGATCGCCTCCTCCTCGTGATCACCAACCTGACCTCCAACATAATGCTTCAGTATATGCATTCACTTTCCAAGAATGTCCATCTTCAGCCTCTATCTCAACCGCTCCATAAGGAAATTCCTCCTTCACAATGAACGGACCAGCCCATCGAGATTCCAGTTTACCCGGAACCAACTTCAACCGAGAATTATATAGAAGAACCTTATCCCCACAATTAAAATCTTTGGACCCCTTAATATGTTTATCAAGACGTTCCTTTTTACGCTCCTTATACTCCCAACTTCTTTCATACGCCTCGTTCCGTAGCTCCTCAAATCTTCATGAATATGAAGAAAACGATTATTTCCCGCCGCAGATAAATCAAGATTTACAGCTCTTAAAGCCCAATATGCGCAAAGTTCTTACTCAATAGGAAGATGAAAAGCCTTTCCATAAACAAACCGAAAGGGAGTTGTCCCAATAGGTGTTTTGAAAGCAGTACGAAAGGCTCATAGTGCATCGACTGGTCCCAACAGTTTTCTCTAAGATCCTCTTAATTCCACGATTGGTGTTTTCCACTTGACCGCTAGTCTGAGGATTGTAGGCCGTAGAAAATATATGGGTGACCCCATAATGTTTTAGAACTTTATCCATTTGAGCATTTCAAAGTGGGTAACCTGATCAGGGCCTTAGGAGTACCGAATCGAGAAAAGAGTTTTCGAAGGAATCCCATTACAACTCATGCGCCATTTCTCGGTAAGGCTTGAGCCTCCACCCATTTGGACACATAGTAGACAGCAACGGGGATGTATCTGTTTCCTCTTGACGTAGAAAACAGACACATAAAATCAATGCATCATAAAATGAAGATCTCAACCACCTGGATGGGGGTTTGGGGCATTTCATTTCGGGATGAGATGTTACCCGCTCTCTGACACGCATCACGAAAGATAGTCGGCCAATAGAATCGATCATCAAACACGCGTTTGGTGGTATAAGTCGCACCAAAATGGCCACCGGTCAGGCCCTCAAGACAATGTCAAATAATTCTACAAGTTCTTTTGCTGATATGTCAGTTCGGGCACAAACTCACTAGAGGATAGATAATTCGCAAGATCAACAAACCATGGAAACCCCTCTTCACTTGCCTTTAAATACAATAAAGTCTCACCAGGGAAATCATCACCAATATCCTGTTCCCGGGTCTTGTCCATATTGGAAATTTCTAGCCGTGATAAGTGGTCAGCGACGACATTTTCAGCCTTGTTTTATCTTTAATTTCTATATCGAACTCCTGAAGCAAAAGAATCCAACGAAGGAGTTGGGGCTTCGCATATTTCTTAGCGAACATGTACCGCAGAGCCGCATGATCAGAGAAAATAATAGTCTTAGAAAGCACGAGATAGGAACGAAATTTATCGCACGCGAAAACAACTTAATGAAGTTCCTTCTCTACCGTGGTGTAATTCTCCTGAGGATCGTTAAGGGTATTTCTAGCATAATAGATGGGATGAAAATGTTTCTCTAGAAGCTACCCTAACACGACTCCAGCAGCAAAGTCGCTCGCATCGCACATGATCTCAAACGGATGATTCCAATAGGGAGCAACAAGAATATGAGCACTCACTAACCTCTCCTTAAGCAACTCAAAGGCCCACAAACACTCCTCACTAAAATAGAATGACCAATTTTTCTCTAGAAGTTAGGTAATTGGACTAGAGATTCTCGAGAAATCTTTAATAAATCGGCGGTAAAATCCCGAATTACCTAAAAAACTACGAATAGACTTCACCGAAGTGGGCGGATGAATTTTTGAAATGGTGTCTACCTTAGCTCTATCTACCTCAATCCCCGCATTAGTAATCTAATGACCTAATACAATATCCTCACAAACCATAAAATGACATTTCTCCCAATTAAGCATAAGGTTTGTCTCTTCACACCTAGCAAACACTTGATCTAAGTTACGTAGAAAGTCTTTGAAGGAATTCCCAAGACGGACAAATAAAACATAAATACTTCCATGGAACACTCAATAAATTCATGGAAAATGGCCACCATGTACCGCTGAAATGTGGCTAGAGCGTTACATAATCCGAATGGAATGCGTCGGTACGCGAATGTGCCAAATGGACATGTAAATGTGGTTTTCTCCTAATCTCCCGGGGCGATGGAGATCTGGAAATAATCAGAAAAGCTTTCAAGGAAACAGTAAAACTGTTGTCCTGAAAAATGCTCAAGCATCTGATCGATGAATTGAAACGGGAAGTGGTCCTTTCGTGTGGCCTCATTAAGTCTGCGGTAGTAGATGTTGTTGGACTCGGTCTTCCCGAAACACATATTGGAGTTGACGTGGCTAGAAAAGCTTTCAAGGAAACAGTAAAACTGTTGTCCTGAAAAATGCTCAAGCATCTGATCGATGAATTGAAACGGGAAGTGGTCCTTTCGTGTGGCCTCATTAAGTCTGCGGTAGTAGATGTTGTTGGACTCGGTCTTCCCGAAACACATATTGGAGTTGATGTGGCTAGTACGTTATGATCCAAGTCGGGTCCGAAATAAAGACAAAAAATATATAAAGAAGGTTAATGATTCTCATGAAAAGACTTCTTGAGGTAGCTCTTCTAAAGCTTCAGGATCACAAGCTCTTCTCTCTTCTAAAGGAACTGACTGGACTCAAAGATTGATGTGTAATGATAATCAAGAAAATTTGGCAATGTTCGAGCTGACTGAAAGTTTTCAAGATGCTAGTGGGAACGAATTGTCCTCTGACAATGAGACATAATCGGATTGCGTTGATTCTGTTAGTGCACGGTTTTGGCATCTCGAGTCTTTGTAATTATCGTTTATAATTTATTAATATTTTAATGTTAAGGGCATTTATGTAATTTATGTTGGTTTAGGTCAGTTTGTTAATGTAAAGGCTAATTCGTGAAGGATGTTTAACAAATTAGCCTGTTCGTTATGTATGTTCCCATTCGTCATGGAATGTTGACGAATGGAGGCATAACGAATCAAAGATTCTTTATTCTTTACTTTTGAGTCATGTAAGTTAACGAACTGGATCCATCGTCTATATATAAGGTGTTCATACCCTTATTAATTTAAGTTTTGAGTTATTTAGTAACGAACCTTTGTCCAGATTATCTCTCACTCAATTCTTCAACTAACATATTACTAATACACACACACACACACACACACACATATATATATATATAATCACTAATATTATACATATATATACATATAGATAATAATTTAAGAGTATATCATAAACTAGATCCGTTAAGGTATTAGCTCTAATACGTATAATCGATATAGATGAGATCTGAGGTAATCACAAGTGGTATTAGAGCTTTCTGGTTGTTAGATTGCTCTTGGTTAAGTGTTATTAATATGTAATTGAAGCTTATATGATATGTTTATGTTTGATTAAGTTGTTATTGAATTGTGGATGAATTAGCATTTGAATTTGTTAATTATGGATTGATTTCGTATTGGTCTGTGTTTGGTAAGGTGTGAGGAAGGTTTATGTGGAATTGATTGTGATTTCGTGGTTGATTGAGGTAGTTTTGGTTTGGATCTGGAAATGTATGAAACAGGGGAATGTTTATGTGGAAATTGATGTTCGGTTGATCAATTAAAGTATACGGAATTGGTAGATTTGGGTTCGTGTGTGGTTTACGAGCATTTTAAGCTATGATTTGTCTGATTTGGTTGGGTATTCAGGTTGTATTACAAATCTGTAGTTAATTCGTGTTCTTGAATTCGTTATAATTTTATCACTGATTCGTTATTAATTCGTCATATTGATTCGTCATCTTGATTAGTCATCCTGATTCGTCATTTAAGTTAGTCAACGATTCGTCAACGATTCGTTACCCAGATTTGTTAGTACTTTTTTCGTGACGTGTCTTTGATTCGTGTATTTTATTCGTTCCTAATTCGTTATAACCTAAATCATTACTAGTTCGCCATAACTCCTGATTCGTTACCTCATCTGATTCATTACAAAAGTTTCATTATTAACCCTTAAGTTTGACATTTTGTCAAATTTGAACTTGGTATTTACAATGGCTGGTTTTTACGTGTTGTCATCTCAGAACGTGCTTATGCAACAGATGTGACACTTGGATTCTGAAATTGGATCCCATTCCAAATGTCCTCGACTGATGAAATTCAGTGATTTTTGCAAAATGGGAACCACGATTTCGAGCACATGTTGGTTATGTGCATCCCGATTACTCTAGATGTCTTGATAATGTCTACACTGTACCAATGATTGGTGATGAGACTACTGGGTTTACTCCTAAAGATTTTACACATTATTCTCAAGAGGAGAAGAAGGCTTTAGAGATCGAGACAAAAACATATACAACTCTTACTATGGCTTTACCAGATAATCTCTTCTGTAACGATTCCGACGAAACCAGGGATACCCTAACCGGTAGACAGTAGTTACGTTATATTTAATGTCGGGTACATGAATTACCATAGTAATTATACGAGAATACGTGGTTCACTGTATCGATTGTACGTGAATATATAATTCATCGTATTGAATATGCGATTAATCGATCGATAGTTATTGAAACCCGAAAGAATCGAGGGTTCAATTATAGACGATATCTATAATATTTAGTGATGTTTACGAAGTATTAAAGCTTCGGGATAAGTGAATTAAAGCACAGAAAAAGAATTCTCGATTTAATGTACGTCGGTACGTTAAACGAAACCTTTAATACCAAACCGAACAAGTGACGATCGATCAAGCCGAAAAAGATGCGCAATAATTAATAATATGATGTTTTAAGTCAATAAATGTCATGGTTTAAGTTTTTAAAGTTTTTAAATCGGTTTTATATAAATTTCATTTTTAAGCCGAAAAACGACCGTTTTAGCCTCGTTTTAAGCCGAATTAGACATTTAACCGAAAAACGAACTGAACCAGATTATCCAAAACATTATCCGGATTTCGAGAATCCAAACATGTGGCTAAGAATGAAAGAGGTGGGTCCCACCCCACCCCCCTCATATTCCGATCGGCCTCCCATCCACCCCATTTCCTTATTATTCTTTTTTCTAAACAACTTTGCAACAATCCTAACTTTCTCTCAAGATCATGATCCAAAACCGAGATTTTGTAGCAAGAAAACAAGGTAAAGAATCGAGTTAATCACGTTTCCATCTTCGTTTCTTGAGTTTGTTTGCAAGAAAATGAGGTTTCAAAGATGAAAACCGATTCTTGCATGATCAAGTGATGTATACGGGTTATACAAGGGATCTTGGTCCAAGAAAGGAGTTAAACGAACCGAGAACGAATTTTTACGGTTAAATCTTTGTTTTTAAAGCAATAACCGAAACTATAGTGTAAGAGGCTTGATCGTGAGTGTAACTTGCTTGGTATTGTGGTATGTTGGTTGTAGGTTCTGTGTTTAGTGGTAGATAAGGCGGAAAGACGAGTTTGTAGCTTGTAGTGGCGGAAAACGAAAGGTATATTCGGTTTATGTTCGGTTTTGGAGATTTGGACAGATTGTTGATAGTTTAGAGTTAGGTCTTGAAATTTGACAAAGGTGTTAAACACATGAAAATAAAAGTTCTGTGAATTTTTGATAATTTTTGGATAAAGGATGAATATTTGGTGAATTTAATGCTCGGTTTTGGCTAAAAATGGTGAAAAATAGTTAAATATCATGAAAACTTCTGGAAAATTTTAGATAAGCTTTTAATAACATGTATAAGTCACAAACAAAATTTTAGGTCAGTTGGAGAAGTC